>NC_085139.1:216264612-216292127 GCF_024139115.2 Armigeres subalbatus
AAGATAAAAGTCCCATCTGTTCAAGCTTCCACCGGATTTGGGTCGTACATCAGAGGAATGAGCAATGAGCAAAATAATGAGCGCAGAGCTTGGTAGTAATTTGGTTTTCTCCCATCTATATCACCTTGGTGAGTTTCAAGACAAGAATATGGGATTTAACAGATGGGATCATTTTGGGGCCTATATTATTCGGAGTATAGCCGACATCTACTAATAATGCTTTGCGGTTAACACCAAACAAGACATATGAAAAATCTATTTTGTGCAGTAACACTCGTTGTATTTAATTATTTACAGTTAAATCTTAATTTTGGTCAATGCATTTTATCTTGAAATCCTATTCTTTTGGTTATGAAACATATCAAACAATGAGGTTTTGTCTTCTCGTATCTACATATAATCGTTTTTGAACTACGTTCCATTAAAAGAGTTGCAAGCAAATGGCTGGAAGCCGTCACTCGCAGCAACGCAACGGCAGACTGATCCAAAACCATAAAACGGGACGTGTATCGTGTAAATGACCACGCGTCTCCATCAACAAGAGCGACCGTCAATCACTCGATCCGTCTAAGACAAAGCATAGAACAAACACAATTTAATTTAATGTGTTCACCATGATCCAACTACCTATTGTTGCCAAGGTAAAGCATCAAAATTGGATGAAAATTTCTGTGATTTATTATCCTTCCCTCCAACATGGATATTCAGTCATTGGGATTGTTATTTATATTGTTTTTTTTAGACCATGGTCACTCCGGCTGTGCTGCACGTTGCCAACCACGTCTTCTAACTTCCACTACAACCATTTTCAGCGGATTTCTGTCCGACATTCTGGCTACGTGCCCGGCCAATTGCAGACGTCCGATTTTCGCAGTGTGAACGATGGATGGTCTCCCAACAGCTGATGCAACTCGTGGTTCATTCACCTCCTCCACGTACCGTCCACCATCAGCACCTCACCATAGATGGTACGCAGCACTTTCCTTTCGAAAACTTCCAGTGCGCGTTGGTCCTCCACGAGCATCGTCCAGGTCTCGTGTCCGTAGAGGACTATCGGTCTAATAAGTGTTTTGTAGATAGTCGGTTTGGTACAGCGGCGAACTCTATTCGATCGGAGCGTAATCCGTTGAAAATGATTCTCGACAACGATCCGATGGGAACAAGAAGGCGAGGTGCACAGCGGACAAGGTGGATCGATCAGGTGGAGGACGATTTGCGGACCCTCCGCAGACTGCGTGGTTGGCAACGTGCTGCCATGGACCGAACTGAATGGAGAAGACTATTATGTATTGCACAAGTCACTCCGGCCTTAGTCTGGTAATAAAAAACATCCATTGCCGATATTTATACTGCCTATGATCGCATAATTGTAATGTTTGCAAAAACACGCAGTTGAGAAAATGACGATTTAATGTTCACTACATGTTCTCGAGTAATTTTCATTTCATTTATTTAGTTAACATCTAAACAGATAACACTGAATCAACAATTTGACGCCACAATACACGGTTCGAGGCCGCATCTCTCCATCCTCGGATACGCCCCACGCTCGCCAAGTCGTTTTGCACCTGGTCTGCCCATCTCGCTCGCTGCCCTCCACGCCGTCTGGTACCTGCCGGATCGTAAGCGAACACCATCTTTGCAGGGTTGCTGTCCGGCATTCTTGCAACATGTCCTGCCCATCGTACCCTTCCGGCTTTAGCTACCTTCTGGATACTGGGTTCGCTGCAGAGTTGGGCGAGCTCATGGTTCATTCTTCGCCGCCACACACCGTCTTCTTTGCGCACCGCCAAAGATAGTCCTAAGCACCCGTCTCTCGAATACTCCGAGTGCTTGCAAGTCCTCCTCGAGTATTGGTCCATGTTTCATATCCGTAGAGGACAACCGGTCTTATAAGCGTCTTGTACATGACACATTTGGTGCGGTGGCAAATCTTTTCGACCGCAGTTTCTTCTGGAGCCCGTAGTAGGCCCGACTTCCACAGATGATGCGCCTTCGTATTTCACGACTAACGTTGTTGTCAGCCGTTAGCAAGGATCCTAGGTAGACGAATTCCTCGAGCACCTCGAAGGTATCCCCGTCTATCGTAACACTGCTTCCCAGCCGGGCCCTGTCGCGCTCGGTTCTGCCCACAAGCATGTACTTTGTCTTTGACGCATTCACCACCAGTCCAACTTTTGTTGCTTCACGTTTCAGGCGGGTGTACAGTTCTGCCATCTTTGCAAATGTTCGGCCGACAATGTCCATGTCATCCGCGAAGCAAATAAATTGACTGGATCTGTTGAAAATCGTACCCCGGCTGTTACACCCGGCTCTCCGCATGACACCTTCTAGCGCAATGCTGAACAACAGGCACGAAAGTCCATCACCTTGTCTTAGTCCCCGGCGCGAATCGAACGAACTGGAGTGTTCGCCCGAAATCTTCACACAGTTTTGCACACCATCCACCATTGCTTTGATCAGTCTGGTAAGCTTCCCTGGGAAGCTGTTCTCGTCCATAATTTTCCATAGCTCTACGCGGTCTATACTGTCGTATGCCGCCTTGAAATCAACGAACAGATGGTGCGTTGGGATCTGGTATTCACGGCATTTTTAAAGGATTTACCGTACAGTAAAGATCTGGTCCGTTGTCGAGCGGCCGTCAACGAAGCCGGCTTGATAACTTCCCACGAACTCGTTCACTAATGGTGACAGACGACGGAAGTTGATCTGGGATATCACTTTGTAGGCGGTATTAAGGATGGTGATCGCTCGAAAGTTCTCACACTCCAGTTTGTCGCCTTTCTTGTAGATGCGGCATATAACCCTTCCTTCCACTTCTCCGGTAGCTGTTCGGTTTCCCAGATTCTGACTATCAGTTTGTGCAGGCAAGTGGCCAGCTTTTCCGGGCCCATCTTGATGAGCTCAGCTCCGATACCATCCTTACCAGCTGCTTTATTGGTCTTTAGCTGTTGAATGGCATCCTTAACTACCCTCAAGGTGGGGGCTGGTTGGCTTCCATCGTCCGCTGAACTGACGTAGTCATCTCCTCCGCTGCCTTGACTTTCACTGCCTGTACTCTCAGCGCCATTCAGATGTTCCTCGTAGTGCTGCTTCCACCTTTCGATCACCACACGTTCGTCCGTCAAGATGCTCCCATCCTTATCCCGGCACATTTCGGCTCGCGGCACGAAGGCCTTTGTGGGATGCGTTGAGCTTCTGATAGAACTTGCGTGTATCTTGAGAACGGCACAGCTGTTCCATCTCCTCGCACTCCGCTTCTTCCAGGCGGCGTTTCTTCTCCTGAAAAAGGCGGGTCTGCTGTCTCCACTTCCGTCTATAACGTTCCACGTTCTGCCGGGTACCTTGCTGCAGCGCGACCGCCTGCGCTGCGTCCTTCTCCTCCAGAATCTGTCAGCACTCTTCGTCGAACCAATCGTTCCGTCGACTTCGACCCATATACCCGACGTTGTTCTCCGCTGCGTCGTTAATGGCTGCTTTGACTGTATTCCAGCAGTCCTCAAGAGGGGCCCCATCGAGCTCATCCTCTTCCGGCAACGCTGCCTCGAGATGCTTAGCGTATGCAGTGGCGACATCAGGTTGCTTCAGTCGCTCTAGGTCGTACCGCGGCGGTCGTCGGTACCGAACATTGTTGATGACAGATAGTTTTGGGCGCAGTTTAACCATCACCAGATAGTGGTCAGAGTCGATGTTAGCGCCACGATATGTCTTGACGTCGATAATGTCGGAGAAGTGCCGTCCATCAATCAGAATGTGGTCGATTTGTGATTCTGTCTGCAGTGGTGATCTCCAAGCGTACCGATACGGGAGGCTGTGTTGGAAGTAGGTGCTGCGAGTAATTTCAAAAGTTTAAATAAATAAAACACATCCAGACTATAATACATTACATATTTTATGAGATCAATAAATTAAAAAAAAATCAATTGTTATTATCATTAAGATTTTTGTAATGTTACGTTTATGTGGTTATTTTCGTGCCAATTTATACGAATGATCGCATATTAGTAACATGCCTTCTTTGATGGCGTTGCTTATTATAGTATAAATGTCAGTTTACTCACATTGGCTTCCGAGAAACGTGTCGCGATGTCTTTTGCACTCCAGTTAATTCAGTCCGCCTACCATACCTGTGAAAGTTCCGAGTACGACATCCCTTGCGAGGAAGTTTACAACATCATCCCTCAGGAGTGTCACACGAATACCAGCTCCGTTCAAAGTGAGGGTAATTTTGTAGAATTCAAGGAGCAAGTTTTACGCCCTGTGTACATGGAAAACGAAAGGCTTCGAATATCAGTAGGAGATGATGTAGACTCTGATGGCAGCTTTTTCGATGATCCGGTGGATCTAATCACCAGGAAACGTAAGCGAACCAAAAAAGACGTGCAACGTGTGCTCTTAGCAAAAAAACAACGGTTGACCCATGCTGTACAATTTCTGAACTGTGGATGCAAGAAGCGATTTCGTATATATTATCGAAGGGTGAGCGAGTTAAAAAAAATCGTAAGTACTGGAGCCATGATGCAATCGGCCGAGTGGCATTTATACGAGAAAGAGTACATCGAGTGGTAATTGAAAGGCGTGTGAATAACCATCATACAGATGGCAAATTCAAAAGGTTCGATTACCAGTTTCATTAGATGCAAAGTAACGGAGAGTTCACGAAAGTTTGCCGAAAGTTTTTCCTCAACACGATCGGTTTCAACGAAACATGCGGGTACATTTAATTAAGTAATATTAATAATAAATGAGATAACAATTAATATAATAAATCATGCTTCGTTAATTCACAGAAATGTTTTATACCGTTGTATAACTGATGAGCATGACGATTTGCCTGGAGAACAGAAAAGAGGCAAATACATTCGTAGTACCACGAAATACGATGCAGTGAAAAGCCACATCCTAAGTTTCAATCCAGCTATATATCACTATAGAAGAGAACACGCCCCTAATCGATTGTATCTGCCATCAGATATATCGATGAAAATGATGTATGATCAATAGAATAAAACACACGATCCTCATTTGCAAGTCAGCTACGAATTCTACTGTCGAATATTGAAACGCCTCAATATTTCGTTAGTCAAGCTAGGACACGAGCAATGCGAAAGGTGCGAGACTGGAAGGCAACTTAAGTTAGATTTTAATCATGAAGCGAAATCCCTAATGAAGCAGCCTGCCAAATTTGTGAACATTATGACGCACACATGAAACTGGCTGATCGCGCAACAGATGCGTATCGCAAAGATGGCGGAAAAGCGCAAACAGGATGCGTTGTGTTGGCTGTTGATCTCCAAAAGGTATGATTTTGTGTTATTTTTTGACATTGTTTGCAACCCGATAAGACAAGCTCGTGTTATTGCAATTACCTGAGTTCTCATTTGTATTATGACAGACACACGAACGTTGTCTTTAGTTTGTCTTTAGTTTTATTGGGTACTTGAATCGATTGTGAGAAACTTTTTTTCACCAAGAAAATGAGTAAATCGTAGATCCGTAGAATTTGTCCTCTAGACGTGTAGAAAGAATCCACGATTTGTCATTAAAGTCACTCCTGACGGAATACAACTTTCAGTACTCACGTTTTCAAGGGCACACCATTCGATACGGAAGCAACGCACAACTGTCATTTTAATTATTTCACGCATGCTGCGACGCTGCAAAGTTGATATAATATAAATGACAGTTGTGCGTTGCTTCCTGCATCGAATGGTGTGCCTTGAAAACGCGAGTACTTTGAAAATTGATTCCGTCAGGAGTGACCTTAACATTATTTATTTGATTTTATTTTAGATTGTACAGATCCCGCGCCTTGAAGGTTTGAAATCGATAGCTTTTTCGCAGAGGCTATTGGTCTTCAATGAAACTTTTGCCCCAGTAGGCGATTATGCAAAAATGTACCTCGTGATTGCTTGTGTCTGGGATGAGCCAACCGCTGGAAGGTCATCAAATGACATACTCAGCTGCTTCGGAAGAGTCATCAAGCATTTTAATGACGAAAACCAAATTGTTTTATGGCCAGATAACTGTTCTGCACAAAACAAGAACTGGAATTTGTTCTTGTATTTGATTCTGCTAATCAATTCAAAAGATATACATGTTCAAGAAGTTGTTCCAAAATATTAAGAAATGGGTCACACTTTCATAGCAGCTGATAGCATTCATGCAGCCGTAAAGGCTCGCATGCGGCGCGGAACACCTGTTATAACTATGGATGATTTTCAGACAGCAGTTTCAAATGCGAAGAAAAGAACCTATGTTATAAGAATGATGTCAAATGATTTTCTTTCGCCATCATTGAATGTATCACAATATACACTAAAAAATTGCACTCCTCGTCCATACACATTAGGAAAGTTGTCATCAAGAAGGGATCGTTGATGTTCCAGTATAGCAACGAAGTTGGAACAAACGGTGAAATCAACAGCTGCAATTTGCTTTCGAAAAAGCAACAACGAGTCGTGCTTGCTAACCAATTCAATCTGGAGGATCATGTGAAGCGACCATCTAAGGCCCGTGGTATAGAATTGGAAAGAAAACCCTCATACTGCGAACTATATTACCTTTAATCAAACACGAGGATAGGAAATATTGGGAAGAAGTTCCTGAAATTTGATAACAGATTTGAATTTGTCCTATGAAGTATTTAAGGCTCTATAAACCGTAATCAATCCGATGATGACGATGATTTTATTCGAATCCGCACTAATACTAATAAAGTTTTGAACTAAATTCAATGTTTTGGGGGCTATTTGTCGACTTACCGCCATCACTGCATATTCATTACATTCCCATATTAATTTTTCATTTATCCAAACTAACAATTACTGAGGAATTGTTGAAAAAACGCTGAAAACTGGGTAGTGGCGCTTTTTGGGTAGTGGCGCTTTTTAAAGAAAATGGGTGAATTTTCACGGTGGGAATAATATCAACAATAACATAGTACCCATTAATGGGTAAAGTAATCTAACAGTGCAAGAAAATAATCATCTCTTCACCGTTGCCAGATTTATTTATTGGAAAAATATCGTTGCTGTTTGTCGGATTGAACAAATATTTATTTATTTATCATCAGACTAAGACCGGAGTGGCCTGTGCTGCACATAAAAGACTTCTCCATTCAGCTCGGTTCATGGCTGCACTTCGCCAACCACGCAGTCTGCGGAGGGTCCGCAAGTCGTCCTCCACCTGATCGATCCACCTTGCCCGCTGTGCACCTCGCCTTCTTGTTCCCGTCGGATCGTTGTCGAGAACCATTTTCACCGGATTACTGTCCGACATTCTGGCTACGTGTCCGGCCCACCGCAGTCTTCCGATTTTCGCGGTGTGAACGATATGGATGATTTTCCCAACAGCTGATGCAACTCGTGGTTCATTCGCCTCCTCCACGTACCGTCCGCCATCTGCAACCCACCATAGATGGTACGCAACACTTTCCTGTCGAAAACTCCCAGTGCGCGTTGGTCCTCCACGAGCATCGTCCAGGTCTCGTGTCCGTAGAGAACTACCGGTTTTATAAGCGTTTTGTAGATAGTCAGTTTGGTACGGCGGCGAACTCTATTCGATCGGAGCGTCTTGCGGAGTCCAAAGTACGTACGATTTCCAGCCACTATGCGCTGCTGCTCTTTTCGGTACCAATTGCCTCACTATTACAAACAAGCGATACAGTCATTAATTCTCAAAACATTGTGATGGAGTCTTGAGCCTTAATACTCGCTTAATTATTATTTTTTGATTACAATAAGTGCTTTTGATTACATAAGTGCTCAATGCGTATTCAAATCGCTAGAACATTTTGAGCGCGAGTAGCTCTCGTAAAAGTGCTCAGTATGTGTTAAAAATCGCTAAAATATTTTTAGCGCGGGTGGTACTCGCAAAAAGTGCTCCGCGCGTGTTAAAAAAGCAAAACTATGATTAATTATTTTAGAGCGTCTTAGGGGAAATGCTACAAGGTTAAAAGACTATTATTCTTCCATTTACTTCACTATTAAGTTTTTATGTACCAACAAGCAGATACGCATTTCGTTTCCTACTTATGGAAACTTCTTCAGTGTTTGTTATCGACTGAAGAAAAACATTGCTCATTAACTTTAAATATGGTGTGTAGGTAGAACTGTAGGTAAAAAATTAGGGCATGTCGCTTGAACCGATTCGTCGTCGTCCCGTGGGTAGTAATCTAAACAGCCAGGTATATCCGTTTCCTTGATCTTTGTTAAGTAAGTTTATTTGTTTTGTTTGTAAATTTCTAAGCTTTCCGCTACGACAAGATTCCAAGGATTTTGTATTTGTCTGAGAAGTGATATGTTGTCTTTGGTTAATTGATGATCTTCGTTAAATATATGTTCGGCTACTTTAGATTTGAAATGATAATGTATACCTTTTTCAGTGTCTTTGTTTGCTTTAGTTACTTCTGCCAAATGTTCTTTTAACCTCGTGTCTAGTGTTCGTTTTGTCTGTCCTATGTAGATTTTGTCACAGTGTGGGCATGATATTTTATAAACTCCAGATTTTCCTAATGCGTCAACGGGGTCTTTTGTGCTTCCAAGTAGTGTCTTCAGTTGGTTGTTCCTGCTACTGAAAACTAATTCGATACCATTTTTTCTAAATTTAGAGCGTAATGGTCTGGTTATATTATGGTCAAAATTAACGGATACTCGTCGCAATTCATTTGTTATTGGTGATAATGTAGTCAATGATTTTCTGTATTGGGTTTTTCTATGTTTGTCTATAATAGCTTGAATAGTTCTAGTTGAGTATCCGTTTAGTCTAGCTGTTTCAAAAATGCAATTTAATTCTTTCTGTTCCCTGTGACGCTAAGTGGAAAAGTCTCGAGTCTATGTATCATGTGTTGGAATGCGGCTGCTTTGTGTTGGTGTGAATGGTTTGAAGTGTTGGGTATAACTCTTTGTATGTGTGTGGGTTTTCTGTAAATTTCAAAATTTATTTGGTTTGATTCTCTAACTATTAAAACATCCAAAAGGGCAATTTTCCGTCTTTCTCTTGTTCACAAGTGAACTTGATATCCCTATGTGCACTGTTAATGGCTTCTAGGATTGATGGAAGTGCGTCTTTCCTAATGATGCTGAAGATATCATCTACGTATCTCGACCATCGCTCAGGAATGGCCCTTTTCCTTCAAATCCTTTTCAAGATTAGCCATGAACAGTTCACATAAGAAAGGGACAGAGGATTACCCATTGGTGCTCCTTTTGTCTGCTTGTAGTATTCTCCTCTAAATGTAAAATAGTTCTCTTCTATGCAAAGTCTAGTTAATTTTAAATATGTGCGTACTTTTGTCTTCCAAGTTGCGTCTGATTTTTGTCTAAGTAACCAATCTTCCAACAATCTTCCAACAAGACAATAGCTTCTTTTACGGGTACACTTGGGAACAGTGCAGCCACATCAAATGAAACCATTATCTCGTCTTCTTCGATATTTCCTGAGTTTTGCAATTTTTCAATAAACTGTTTTGTGTTTTGTACTTGTCTAGTGTCTGTTTGTGTATGTGTGTAGAGTGTTTGGAATTCTTTGACTAACCATTTTGCTATTTTGTGAGTTGGAGACCCTTCCGCAGATATTATTTCTCTGATTTCGTTTCCGGGTTTGTGAATTTTGGTTGTCCTCTAATTCTAGGCAAAGTTAGGTTGGAAATTTTAAGTCGAGGCAAATTTTCAAATATGGGTTTACATTCTTTGATGGTTTTATCTACTTTTTTCACAATATCTGTCAAGGGATCTTTTCTTTGTTTTCTGTATGGACCATTGTTAAGTTTTTCTATCATAAGGTTATCGTAATTAATTTTATCTAGAATGACAATTGCATTACCTTTGTCTGCTTTCGTATAGAAAACTGGTTTGTCTTTTAATTCCTTAATAATGTTAGTCTCGTGTATGTTGGGTGTGTGTTCTAGTGTCTTTAATTTGTCTTCTGTAAATGTCCTAGCTGTGTTTTTCTGGTCAAGGGAAATTTGGCATGAATCTATGGCCGTCTCTAAGTCTATAATTATTTGGTTTAAATCAGGCTTTGAGGTCAAAGCGTAATTTAAACCATTTTGTAATACCTGTACTTGTTCTGATGAAAACTCCTGCGATGATCTGTTGACGACGAATCCTTCCAAGGGTTGCACTTTCACTTTATCACTTTTCACTATATCACTTTTCACTTTATCACTTCGGAATTTTAATAAATTTAGTTTTTAACATGTAACAATCTTTTTGCGCTCAGACTCACATTTTTCTGCTACTTTTACTTTAGTCAAAAAAGATGGGAATTCTGCTGGATATTGTTTAGCTAATTTAAGGTGCAAATTATAACATTCTAAATTTTTCATATTCAATTTACTGTACAATGTTTTGATGCTTTCTTTTACGTGCTCTCGTTCTATTTTCTGAATAAGATGGGCATGGGTTGGGGATCTAACTTTAATTTTATGGCTGACGGGGGTAAGTTTTAGTTTTAGGCAATTTTTCAAAAGGAAATATCTTTATGTAATGAGGCAAATGATTTTCTTGAGTGCGATGAACTTATTTGGCTCTGAGGGCTTGGTTGCCATTAAAATGATTAATTATTTTAGAGCGTCTTAGGGAAATGCTACAAGGTTAAAAGACTATTATTCTTCCATTTACTTCCACTATTAACTTTTTTATGTATCAACAAGCAGATACGCATTTCGTTTCCTACTTGGAAACTTCTTCAGTGTTTGTTATCGACTGAAGAAAAACAAAAAAAAAGGTATACATTATCATTTCAAATCTAAAGTAGCCGAACATATATTTAACGAAGATCATCAATTAACCAAAGACAACATATCACTTCTCAGACAAATACAAAATCCTTGGAAACTTGTCGTAGCGGAAAGCTTAGAAATTTACAAACAAAAACAAATAAACTTACTTAACAAAGATCAAGGAAACGGATATACCTGGCTGTTTAGATTACTACCCACGGGACGACGACGAATCGGTTCAAGCGACATGCCCTAATTTTTTACCTACAGTTCTACCTACACACCATATTTAAAGTTAATGAGCAATGTTTTTCTTCAGTCGATAACAAACACTGAAGAAGTTTCCAAGTAGGAAACGAAATGCGTATCTGCTTGTTGATACATAAAAAAGTTAATAGTGGAAGTAAATGGAAGAATAATAGTCTTTTAGCAAAACTATGTTGAGCGCAAGTGGTGCTCGCAAAAGTTCTCAGTATGCAAATCGCTAGAACATTTTGAGCGCGAGTGGTTCTTGCAAAAGTGCTCAGTTCGTAATGAAATCGTAAAACGTTTTGAGCGCGAGTGGAACTCGCAAAAGTGCTTAGTGCGTTTTCAAAATAGCTGAAATACTTTGAGCGCGAGAAGTGATCTGTATGTATTTAAAAAAATCAACTTGAACAAAATCCAAAACCCCTGGAAAATATGTTTGTGCTTCATTGTACATAGTTTCTGAGACTAGTGACGATGGACTTGAGCACATTCAAAAAAATAATGGGTGGCCGAACTGTACGCGAAAACAGGCGAGGCATTATGTTGCTGTATTCTCAGAGATCAATGCAAAGTTATCCTGGCCTACAGTCGAAGAAGATCGATGCCACTCTCCGGCGGCAGCAGGCCTGATTACATGCCGGAAGATTCTGTGTTGACCATATTATCACTCTCCGCATCGTTCTGGAGCAGGTCAACGAGAATTCCGGTGGTCCTTGGGTCGTTACAATTTTGATAACAATCATGAGAAATACAAAAACCCAAAAAACCCGGAAGCAACTAACAACTGTTATTTTCATTCTTCCAGCTTATCAGCGTCGCGGGACGCGTGAAGTACCTAATTAAAATGACAGCTTTCGTTTTGAATGAGGTGCCCTTGAAAATACGAGTGCATTCAGTTTTGGATTCCAGGAGGCTTGTCATTAATACTGTTCCTAAACTTACTTTGATGAGCGAATATTCAACCTTATTACAGGATTCGTGAATCGTGAACAATCTTGATGTAGGACACATAAATAAATTGCCACTTTTTGAAGCAAAAAATTTCAATTATTAAAGAAGCTTTTTCCTCAAAGAAATCAACATGTTCCATGGAAAAAATACAAAGTTTGCAAATAAATCAATATAGGGGGAGATCCCCCAGTGCCGGCCACATAAGCCATTTAACGAAAACCACGAAAACTCTCTAATTATCCGAGTTTACTTGTACACCATATACACAAAATATGATCATTAATGATTCATACAAACTATATTTGATCATTTGAATAAAAACGACAATGTATGATGATGAATTTTGGTGATAATTTTCACAATTCAGAAAAGCGTTCCCGAGTACCAGACAAAATTGCATCATGTTCTAATATGTCCAGGTTCCTATCACATGACTGAAGACATCATTTAGAATAGTAATATTTTTCACTTGCTTCAAGTTGTAAATATTAACACGTGTTAATAAAACTTATTTGACTCTCCAGTTTAATTTCTTACATCCTACTCAAAATTCCCTCCAATTCAATGATATCTCAAATTTTTGTTTCTGCTTATTTCTGTGGCTTTCTGATACATCAGCAAGAAAAAACAATTGAATTGAAGGTAGTTTAGCAAAACAGGTGCAAAGAATGACTATTTGATCACATGAAAAAACATACTGTCCGGACCCGGGGGACAGCTACCGGATACGGAAATTGATTTTGCACCATAGATACATTATATATCTAACAAATCATGATCGCTATTTGAAATATGACCCATATTGGTCATCTCGACATAATCATAATGCATTCCATTGATTTTAATATTGCTACCTAATTCAAACCTGCTGGAATAAGGTGGAACATGAAATTTTTTGACATTTTTGCTCAATTTCAAATGTTGTACAAAGTTTACAACATGAGGATCTGATATTCCATACAGGTAAAGGACTTTTCAATAGCTTTCTTTTGTATTACATAATGTGATGGAGGAGTCCATGCAAGTACCGTTTTTATAAGTGTCCGGTATTGGGAGGTGTCTGCCGCTGGGGGATGTCCCCCTAAACAATAAACAACTACAAAATTTTCTACATAAAAAATTTAAAGTTTTCGACAAAATTATCAATAAAGTGAATAAAAAAAATTTCCATAAAAAAATTAAAACAGGAATAAAAATGATACTTGTCATAAGACGAGTTTGTACAATCCCATTTAATTCCACCACTTAATTGTACTTTGACAGATACGTATTTCGACCTCAACAGTAAGGTCGTCTTCAGTGTCTCGTACTTGACTCGACTTCAGTCGACTGATATTCTTTAAGGAAATTTTTATGTTTTCTTATTGCTTTTTGTTGATGTTTTTTTGTGGAAATATTTTAGATTTTCGTGGAATAAAAAAAATTGTCGAAAATTTTGTAATTGTTCATTGTTAATATTGATTTATTTATGGAAGTTTACTGCCAATTTATTTTTGTTTTGTGGAAAATTCTTAATTATTATGGAAATTTTATATTTATTTATTGCTCCTACCTTGATTTATTTATTGGCAATTTCCTTTTTTTATTGAAAAATTCTGATTTTTAAGGGGAGTTTTCAGTTCAAAATTTGCTAAATGAGACAGTCACAAAGAATGTGGGTTTGGAAGTTAATAAGTCGATCAATATCTTAGTAGCTTAGAAAATAGCTCAACACATAAAATTTGTCATAAAACCGGCATTATTACATTTTTATTGAATATTTCAATTATTATTCAAAATATTAATGAAGATATCAGCGAGGAAATTGGAACAGGTCCTAATTTTCATAATATTTGATCTGCTTTTCAATTTAGCATTCTATTAGCATTTCTTATGTTATTATTTGAAAGCTTTCTATGCCCGCCATTGCATGAGTACAATGAGTACAAACATCATCAGAATCTTTTTAGCAAGTAGGTATTTCATTAAATATCAATTTTACAATGCAAATATTGTAGCTGGAAGACTTCGCTTTTCCAAAATAATCCACGATAAATAAATTACTATCCAGTTTTTCAATGAAAAATTACAGCCATGCTTCCGATTTAAATAAGTGCAGGGTTGAACGCGTTCGTAGAAAAGTCGCAATATTTCATTCATTTATTATAGCGGAATTTCCATTACATCATCGTCACCAGATCCATCACAATCAACCACCACAAACATATACCCATATAACTAGTTTTATACAACAATATAAATTCCACTCAACCAAACTTACCACCACGATATGGCCTATGGCTGTATTACCTTTACTGCAACCGACGGCAACATCAACAATCATCGTTGAAAATCTATTCTGTACCGCTCTCGAGCGAACTACAAAAAATGAACCCAGCCCCCTTCCCACGTTTACATCTTCCTCTTTACTGACATGGTCCCAGTCAGCATAAAAATGGTTGAAGGTTCGGGCCTAATATGCACTTTGCAAGTTGATTCCTACTTTTAATAGTTCCGTTTTTTTGTGACTGACAAGATTTTTTTCAGTTTTTTTTTGCCTTTCTCGTTTATGTACTAAGTATACGATAAAGGCTACATATTCGCATCAAAAACAAAATGTTTATAGAACGCCCGCCCGCATATTTGCGAACTGTACATGGATGTTTTCCTTTCCATTGATTATGTTAAAGTTGATGATCCGCCCTTCATCCTCAACCTGCACCTTATGTAATTGATCGGCCACCACCCGAGGACGCGCCTTTACATATCGCCCATCACTATGAAAGCTGTTCCCAACTCATGTGTGTTGCCGCAGCTCTGGTAGATGGTATGATTAACTCTAAATGTTTGCACCATTGCATTGATCCCTTCCAACAAACCTCCGGCAGCGCAACAATGCTAAATCCGCGGGTCGGGTCCGCGACGTTAGGCATAAGAACGTTAGGCATAAGTACGTTAGGCATAATGGACGTTTGGCATAATTCTGCCTTCTTTATGTCATGGACTGTTCTCAGGGTCATTTTATGCCTAACGTCCATTATGCCAAACGTACTTATGTCTAACGTACTTATGCATAACGTACTTATGCCTAACGGGGTATACCCAACCATGGTCCTTAACTAAATCAGTGAGTATGCGTGTGCTCCCGATGATTTTGAGAGATTTGCAATTCCACTGACCAAGCTAACAAACGTTAGTCTCTGTCGGATCTTTCATTTTATTTTAAATAAAACACTATATCACAAATAATAATTCAATTTTCACTTTAATATTATTTTTATTTTTTTTTGTTTTACATATTTTTATATTCAATAATTGCACACATCCTTTCTCAGCATCATTCGTCACAAAACTGAAGCCGCGTCACGCAAGTTGAGTTCATTTGGCCAATTACTCTCTTCACTCTCCGCTCAATTAAAGCATATCGTTTGTACCCGAAGCATCAGTTCGCTGTTCTGTTTTCGTTGCACGCTAAGGATTTTGTAATTATATATCGCTATCAACAACAATTCATTGCAATGAACATTCCTATTCAAATGGTATTATCATGACTTTATATATTTTATTATATTATTCTCTACAGTCTCTTTTGGATACTGTGCCCTTCATCGATTGTTCATATTACCTTGTTGAATGTTTGTTGCTTGCTTTCTTAAGGTGACTCGGGGAGGCACTAAACACCGTGTTATTTTTCCTATCTTTCGTCTCTTTCTAGCATTATCAACTCGCAACTTTGGAGCAGCGTATTTCGGTTTTCAGTTGTTCGATGTAACTGTAAATGTATCAGCATATAGATTGCGAGTAAGCACGCGCCGGTGATACTTTTTCAAAATCATATTTGTTATAGAAAAAAAGTTAAGCATTCAATGATGAAAATGATGACGATTTGATGATTGTTAGTGCTTCCCGAGGCAGGACCTTAAGGCTCGATTGCAACAATTCCCTAAAGAGATGCTGCATGAAGGCGGGAATGGATCTGTAAATGCGTACCGAACAGAAAAAAAACAGTGGGTAATGTCTGTGACATAACCGCTATGTGGACGTAGGACTTGACTTGACCATGCCTTTAAGATACATAATATGTCCAAATTTCTCACATCAACTATTTTGGATAAATAATCGACGTTGCAACCTTCCTTCTGCCAAGCTCCCGTATGAAGGGGAGGGAAGAATATCAGTGTGGAAGCTGATATATCTTCACTGGCAAAAAGGAAGGTGGTTTGACTTGCTCATATGCCATCGCGCGCGGAAGGATTTTCTATCGACGCGTAATGTCTCCGAATTTCTAATATGACATCAGCATTTAGTCGAATAGGATTTCCACACTGATATTCTTCCCTCCCCCTTCATACGGGAGCTTGGCAGAAGGAAGGTCGTGTGATATGTGCCATCACAAATATTGCCCTCCGCTCGCTTCCACATCGACTTCTATAAAAACATTCTTCATGCCTGCCGTATACTAACGGAACTATCAATTCTATACTTTCGCCTCTAATTATATCATGAACATGTACGTCCAAGCTTGGAAGATGATATTAGCATTTACATATCGTAGTTTATTAATGTTTGAGCTGTTATCGGTGGTTTTTTATCCAAATAAGATTATGTGAAAGATTTGAACATCTTATGAATCTTTAAAGGCATGGTTAAGTGGAGTCCTTCGTCCACTTCGCGGTTAAGTCAGAAAAATTACCCACTGTTAGTTCTAACGCTATTTATGAAAATCACGCATAAAATTTTATCTCTAGAATATTGGATTTGGCACCCAAGTACAATTTCAGGGTTGTTACGACTAAGCGGATTTCATGGATTTTGCAGTTTTCGCGGATTCGGCGCGGATTTACATAACGAAACCCTGTTTGAATTCCATGGTTACACTCTTGAGCATTGATTAAAACAAATGTTATGAGGAGAGGGCGCCTGACGCATTCAAAACATGTCTGTTGAAGGACATGAACACCCGGCTTTTAAGTGGTTCCGCAGAAATTGTTTTTGATGTTGATTTTGAAAAAAAAAATTGTTAAAAAATTTTGAAAATGTTTTCCCGGGAGAGTTTTTGCAGAGATTCCCGAGAAATTCCCCCAGGAATTCACGTTGCGATTTCCTTCGAAGTTTATTTAGCTATGATCACAAGAATTTCTGTGAAAATCCTGAAAATCCTAACAACAGATTTTTTGGAAGTTTTTCAGCGAGAAGTCACCAACCAATTTCTGTTAGAATTCCCCAAGCGATTTCTGTTGGAATTAATTAGGGGTGTCCACATACAGTTTCCGAAAATTTCCTGCATGTTGTTTTTGAACAAATTCACAAAAAATTATGAAAATATGAAATTCCGCATAAACTTCCGGGGAACCTTTTGCAAGAATCCATTCTTTCCAAATTTCCACAGATGTTGTCGGAGAAACACCAGCAGCCAATTTTGGGGCGACTTCTTCGGAAATTCCAAGAAGGACCATCTAGATGTCGCAGTTTGTCTGCGCTCAAAACTCTCGACGGTGATCAACACGCGTCGGAGTCGTCCGCCGCGGCTAAACATTGGGCGGCTACAAGACGGTAGACTAGTCCAAGACTACGCGCAGCAGCTGGAAGTGGCACTCCCAACGGAAGAGCAGCTAGGCGCAGCATCTCTTGAAGATGGCTGGAGAGATATTCGATCCGCCATTGGAAGCACCGCAACCGCTGCACTAGGCACGGTGGCTCCGGATCAGAGAAACGACTGGTATGACGGCGAATGTGAGCAGTTAGTTGAGGAGAAGAATGCAGCATGGGCGAGATTGCTGCAACACCGCACGAGGGCGAACGAGGCACGATACAAACGGGCGCGGAACAGACAAAACTCGATTTTCCGGAGGAAAAAGCGCCAGCAGGAAGATCGAGACCGTGAAGAGACGGAGGAACTGTACCGCGCTAATAACGCACGAAAGTTCTGGCGATAAGTTGAACCGTTCACGTAAGGGCCACGTGCCACAGCCCGATACGTGTAAGGACATAAACGGGAACCTTCTTACAAACGAACGTGGGGCGATCCAAAGGTGGCGGCAGCACTACGAAGAGCACCTGAGTGGCGATATGGCAGACAACGGTGGCGGTATGGTAATGAACCTAGGAGTACGCGCGCAGGACATGCGACTTCCGGCTTTGAATCTGCAGGAAATCCATGAGGAGATCGGCCGGCAGAAAAACAACAAAGCCTCTGGAGTTGACCAACTACAAAAACGGTGGTGAAGCATTGGCAAGAGCGCTGCACTGGGTGATTACCAAGGTTTGGGAGGATGAGGTTCTGCCGCAGGAGTGGATGGAAGGTGTCGTGTCCCATCTACAAAAAGGGCGATAAGCTGGATTGTAGCAACTACCGCGCAATCACATTGCTGAACGCCGCCTACAAGGTACTCTCCCAAATTTTATGCCGTCGACTAACACCAATTGCAAGAGAGTTCGAGGGGCAGTACCAGGCGGGATTTATGGGTGAACGCTCTACCACAGACCAGGTGTTCGCCATACGTCAGGTATTGCAGAAATGCCGCGAATACAACGTGCCCACACATCATCTATTTATCGACTTCAAAGCCGCATATGATACAATCGATCGGGACCAGCTATGGCAGCTAATGCACGAAAACGGATTTCCGGATAAACTGATACGGTTGATCAAGGCGACGATGGATCGGGTGATGTGCGTAGTTCGAGTTTCAGGGCATTCTCGAGTCCCTTCGAAACCCGTAGAGGGTTACGGCAAGGTGATGGTCTTTCGTGTCTGCTATTCAATCTAAGCATATTCGGTATTTCGAAAAATTTCGTTTAAGGGTATACGAAACGAAATTTCGCGGAATTCGCGGAATTTGGGTATGGCAAAATACGATTTCCTAACTTCGTTTCGCATCGTTAAATTTAAAAAAATTCGACAGAAAAATCATTCTTTTAACGAAATTAAACGGAATTTCGCGGAATTTCGAAATTAATTTTTAATAATTCCAATTTCCATAAAATAAAAAAAATTCGGCTGCGCCGCTGAATAAAGCCATTCAAATTCTACTCAATATTTTATACATATAAATTCTTTCACTAAATCTCACTACGTAATACAATTCTGTATCTTCAACAGAAACGCATTTAGCTTTCAATTTGTTAATTTAAATAATATTGTTCAGTGAAGTAAAATAATTTGTAGATCTCATCGTTTTGGTATGCTATATTTTTATTTAAATTAACTGATTTGTGTATGAAATATGTAATGTATTATGAGGCGCTTGTTCGATTTCTGCTCTTCTAGTAGAAACTCTTCGATAAGCGAAATAATCCTCACTGGACTACTGAGTATTGTCCGTTTTCCGTTGTCTTTTGAAAGTATTCAGTTTCAGTATTCAATGATTGTTTACATTGTTGAAGCAATGAAATGGAAATGGTGACGTTTCAGAAGTTTTCCTGATTTAGCAGATTGTTAGATATTTGCAGATTTAAGAATGCTCCAGATTCTGGAACTGATTCATATCTTTCCGATTGAGATCACTGTCATGACCTAAACTTCTACCTTTAGATATTTTTGATTCCGTACATTATGGGAATCTAAAATTTTCTCACATTTTCTAGATGCTTTCAGATCCAGACAATTGATATTTAGGTCGAAAAGGTCTGCGTTCGAGTTGTTGGTATAAAATGAGTAATGGCCAAAATACTATTTTTTGTACAAAAAGCGCGTAAATAGTCCAGCCATTTTTTTTGCACGTATTCTAAACCAACAAGTTGCATTCAAATGGAAATCCTGTCTTATCATTTCATATTGAAAGTAGGCTGGATTGGACTATGGACTCAAAAGTTATGGCAAAAATACTATTTTTTTATAATACACCTGAATGTCACCGTGGATTATTCAGGGTTTTTTTTCTAAATGATTTTTGACTACACCGCTGCAAGTAAAATAAAACATAGGTTTTTTTAATTGCAGATGGTGATTCGATTATCCGGAGGATTCGATTATCCGGAGTGAAAATAAAATCGATAATCCGGATAATCAAGCCCGACCTGTATTTGGAAGATCTGTGTCAAATTAATAAGGTTACACTGGCGATCACCTTTTCAGAGCTACCGACTGAAAAGTAACAAGGCAGTCTCAATTGAATTGTTATATCATGTCCTAGCTTAGCTTTCATTTTATTGCTAAAATCAGCAAATAACCGTATTTTTTTACGGAAATTTGTTCTTTATTTTGCTGAGCTGCAGAAATAACGGCTTTACAGATTCGGAACGTTTCCGGGGCACCAGGAAATGCGAGCCAAGTAAACTGTTCCACATAATCCGGGACGTTTAGCCACTGTAAGCTAATGCCTATATGCAGATAGCTTGAAAGTGTTGCTAGAGTCAGCGCATCCCACGCACCAAAGAATTTGTGAAAAAGTCATGGAACAAAAAAGGTTTTCATCTAGCAGTCCCGATTTTCGTTTATCTTCCAAGGCTAACTCCATAAAAAAAAGTGATGGATGAAAATGCCTCTCATCATAAAAAACTCACAACGTAAAAAAAATTACTTTAAATTTAAAAATTAATATTTCCAACAGACCTTAGTAAAAAATTTGAAAAAGTCGAGTTTTGTATTGCAATCAACTGCTTAGATCTGTTGAAAAGACCATTTTGGAAAATTTTACAGATTCAATAAATCTTCATGAATTTGGTCGAAAATTTACCTGGAGACTTTATTTAAAATGTTAATTGAAATGGAAGGGTGGCACTTTGAATCTGTAATACTGTAATACTGTAATCTGTAAATGGCGAACAGATCTAATCAATATGAAATCTGTTGGAAATATTGAGCGATATTAAGCGATGAATATATTCTCACGTTGTTTATGGTGAGGGGCATACTTTTGAAAATGGTGAATAGATCCAAAGTGATCTGTGATCTGATTTTGTAAAATTAAGCCAGCCCTATGGCATTTGGGTAACAATTATGTAGAATGAAATCAGTAGTGATTCAGTTTCATTTCAAATGTTCGATCACTATTCTGGAACAAAATAGAACGACCTCGCTGGTTTCCCCAACACACATATTAAATTTTTTTATTTAGTGAAATCGTTTTGTTGCTGCTAAGAAAGGTGCTGCAATTGCAAAAGTGGATTGATCCGTGGATAAATGACGCATTCATACACCAAAACAAATAATTTTCCGAATTTTTTAATGTTGTCGCATGTCGCATCAACATTTTATTTTAGAGAAAAAAATCTACGACCTTGACTCAAAAAATATTAAACAAAATTATTTTCTCCGCGGATTTTTTTTATTCGTTTTTTTGCATTATTTATATAATGCTAAAAAAACTGTTTAATAAAAATTTCGCGGAAAAAAATTAAATTTCGTTTCGTTTCGTAAAATTTCGAATTAAATGGACCCGGATTTCGTTTCGTTTCGAAGTTTCGGAAGACAATTTAAATTTCGTTTCGCTTCGTTCCGATCCAACAGTTGCATTTCTAATTTCGTTTCGTTTCGTTTCGTCAGGAAAAAATGTGTTATCGCATACCCTTATATTAAACATCGCTTTGGAGGGAGTAATACGAAGGGCAGGGATTGACACGAGTGGTACGATTTTCACGAAGTCCGTCCAGTTATTTGGCTTCGCTGACGACATTGATATCATGGCATCGTAACTTTGAGAGGATGGAGGAAGCCTACATCAGACTGAAAAGCGAAGCTAAACGGATTGGACTAGTCATCAACACGTCGAAGACGAAGTACATGATAGGAAGAGGCTCAAGAGAGGTCAATCAGAGCCACCCACCACGAGTTTCTATCGGTGGTGACGAAATCGAGGTGGTTGAAGAATTCGTGTACTTGGGCTCACTGGTGACCGCCGATAACGATACCAGCAGAGAAATTCGGAGACGCATAGTGGCTGGAAATCGTACGTACTTTGACTCCGCAAGACGCTCCGATCGAATAGAGTTCGCCGCCGTACCAAACTGACTATCTACAAAACGCTTATAAGACCGGTAGTTCTCTACGGACACGAGACCTGGACGATGCTCGTGGAGGACCAACGCGCACTGGGAGTTTTCGAAAGGAAAGTGTTGCGTACCATCTATGGTGGGGTGCAGATGGCGGACGGTACGTGGAGGAGGCGAATGAACCACGAGTTGCATCAGCTGTTGGGAGAACCATCCATCGTTCACACCGCGAAAATCGGAAGACTGCGGTGGGCCGGGCACGTAGCCAGAATGTCGGACAGTAATCCGGTGAAAATGGTTCTCGACAACGATCCGACGGGGAACAAGAAGGCGAGGTGCACAGCGGGCAAGGTGGATCGATCAGGTGGAGGACGACTTGCGGACCCTCCGCAGACTGCGTGGTTGGCGAAGTGCAGCCTTGAACCGAGCTGAATGGAGAACTCTTTTATGTGCAGCACAGGCCACTCCGGCCTTTAGTCTGATGATAAATAAACCATCTAGATGAGTTGTTATATCAACTGCTTTTCCTTAATCCTATTTTCAATTTTTTACAAACATGTGTAACGTTGAAGTTAAAAACATATACTTAAAATCAGTAATATTATAAAACGAACTCGAAAAAGACGTTTACTAAATTGTTGTAATGTTCAGCGTAATATTTAACATTGGTATTTAACGTGTATTTGCTTTTGGGTCGCACGGATTTGGCGCAGAATGGATTTTCATGTCGCGCGGAAATGGAGTGGATTTGATTTTAGTCGGCGCGGATTTGGCGCGGAAAATATTTCAGGATCTCCGTAACAACCCTGCAACTTCTATCCCGAAGGGAATTGAAAGCTTTGATATTGATTTCTATCATTGGCTCTCTGAAGAACCGTTTGTTTTTGGACATACATGCTGCATCATGTGGCTTTTCTTCAGCCTGTCTCGGCTCATCACCGATGCCGGCCGGTCTCGGCTCGACTCTGCTGCTGCTGCCGGTATCTGCTCAGCATTGCTGCTTTGTCGGGTCTGTAGGGTGGACTGCTGCTGTACTGGCCAGGTTTCGGCTGATGATGGTGGCTTGATGACTTCATTTCCTACTAAAAGGTGTGAGTGCCAATGATGCGGTTGTTTCGCTTGTCCCGGTCAGAATGAAAGGAAAAATCGCGTTGCGCTATTTTATGGCTTCTCGGCAGACCCAGCGGCTGCTCATTCGCTGGTGTCTGCACCAATCAGAACGTGATAATGGAATGATGCAAGAATTATGCGGTACGGTGCCCATATTAATAGGTTCCCTTGATCTCAATGTTTTTTATTGAATACAGTTTCATGCCTATTGAAACAAGTTTTTCGGCTCTTATCAAGCATGGACATGGAAGGCATACTTGAAATCTGTCCATTGAGGGGCTTACTGCAGAAATTCGTCCACTGAGACGAACGCTATTAACGTTTAAAATCTTTCAACACAGCGTAACGCGGTCGATTTGAATATTTTGGAATGACACCCGGTATAGTAAAGAGAGACGTAAGTCGTACGCCAAAAGAGCAGAGAGCCTGGCAAACAGAGCTGCTTTAGAAGAAGAAGGGGAGCCAGAAGACATCTTCTTCTTCTTCTTATTGGCATTACATCCCCACACTGGGACAGAGCCTCCTCGCAGCTTAGTGTTCATTAAGCACTAAGTACCACAGTTATTAACTGCGAAATCGAGCTGGTGTCGGCACTATGGTCGTCCAGAGCAACTGTTCGAGTGTTTGCTGGATAAAGTCAACAGCACTTGTCATAAGACGAGTTTTAATTCCACTCGACTTAGTCGAAATACGTATCTGTCATGGTACAATTAAGTGGTGGAATTAAATGTAATTGTACAAAACCTGTCTTATGACAAGTGGAAGACATTCCACTAAAAAAGCTCAACATAATTTTCTTAAAGTCAACAGGTTGGACCTCTTTGCCGGACAACCTCCGGAGATTTGTCCTTTCAGGAATAAGATGAAAATCCTTTATAACCCCTAGGGCTATGCTCAGTGGAAAGGGGATCTTCAGGGTCGGAAGAAGGGGAATCGACACAACAAACTCAACGTCACTCGATGATCCACCTCTATTGGGAACTCATTTTAAGGTGCAACATATCCATCAGCATAACTCGGATGGGTGAAACTCACAAGCCACTTCTTATGATTGAACCACTCAAAGGCCACACGGCGAACAAAATTCTAATAGGACCGTTAGGGAGTGAGGCATGGTGACCCCTTTCTGGGTCCGGGATAAAACGGGACAAACCAGACTAATAGTGAAACTTTCAATACACTGAAATTGTACTAAAGCGATCGAATTCATGCACATACGTATAATTACAAACTTTACATTTTTCTAATTTTGGCCATTTCTTACTAGCTATGTGACGTCACAGTTTCTACTTGCGGTTGTTAGGGTCTAGGTTTTGGTGGTACGTGATGGTGGTAGCAGACGATGGTGACGGTTTCGCCAGCGGTCCGGAATTCGAGGTCGGACGGTAGGACACTATCTGAGCGCCTGCGACGAAACGGATGACACAGCGTCTTGTTGTGAGAACCCCAGGGTGCTCGCGAATACTCAGGACCCTTCCCGAGGCTGGCGAATTATTGCGGGGGCAGACCGGCTTGGCCTCGATATTGCCGCTGGACTTTCTATCCACCCGCACTTCTGATCCGAGCTCAAGATGGCGACCTCGTATCGTTAATTTTCCGTCCCTTTCTCGCCTTTCGTCACTGCGCTATTATAATGTGCTGTCCGTTGTTTGCCCGACCGCGATGGCGTCGCAGACAATAGCTGAACCGAAATATAAAAGAAAAAGGTCCTGTCTTGGACCTACCCGCCATATTAGAATTAGACCACGTTTTTTTCGTAGAACACAAGCGCACTTAAAACGACTAGTATATATTCGAATTCATTCGGCATATTGACAATTTACCTTTTTCTATTCGATCTTCAGTGTAGCTTTGTAGTTACACGCCACGGGGGAATCTAGCATTGAAACACCACCCTAGCTTTAAGATACAATAGGTTTTAGATTTCTTTTGGTATCTATCTTTTTTTTTACACTACTAACCACTTGTATATAATAGTTAGATCACTACTAATACTATTTATAGCGTAATTAGCTATTTAATGCCACTAGACCTAAGAAAGAACAATACAGATATATTAAAAAAAATCACTATAAGTCTGAAAACGCACTTTTTGCGAACTTTGATTTTACTCACGTCGCGCACTTACTGCTCTCTAGCACGTTCCGAGCAGAATTAATTTCACCGTGCTAGCATGCCGAGTACGACCTTAATACATTCTCATAAGAATCCGACCAAACCCGAGTTTGACGAATTTTCTATACGTGCTACGTGAGTTCTACCGCCCCTTGTCCGGCCCTGGATGTTGCACGGAATCTTGGCTGAGTTTTTTGCCACAGTTGTTCTAACCGCTGTCAGCAAATCTATCGAAACGAGAGTGAGTGTGTCGTGGAAATAGGGAGAGGCAGTGGGAGAATGGGAGATCGCTCATTTCTTCCCTTGAGCATTGCCCAGAGTCGCATCAAGTACTTATAGAAAATTATTTGTGACCGAGTCACAAACCTAAATTATGTAGCCGTCGGTTACAACTTGCTGCCACCGGGAGGCCATCGATCTACGGCAGCATATCATAAACTAATTGAATCGATGATTGCTAAGCTGCCGGATCGGGAAAAGTGGAAGTGGGTCCACTATCAGAGGGGTCAAAAAGAAACGACGGGGCGTACGCTAACGGATTTCTTGTTGGACATTGTAGCGATGGCCTGCGAAACCAACGTAGATGTGAAGTTCAACTCATCGAAGGAAACGAAGAGCTGTGGAAAGGGGAGATCTGTATATCCACAGTTATGTCTGCAGTTCAATTTTCGACACACAGGATCAACTGCTGAGACACTATGTGTTGGAAGAATCAATACTGGCGAATCCGCAGGAAACAACCGAAGAGAGACGTGCTTGGAGAATACTGGAGTGTACAAAAAGACGGCAATCGCTACGAAGTATAAAGCAGGTGAAGAACACACTCGAAAAAAAACAAAGCTTCATGAAAACGTATGCAGGCAATTCAGAAGAGTACCGGCAGAAAATGTACGTATCTGTCGGTACCGGTGAAGAACTGGAAGGTTCCTATCCGGACCAGGTTTGCTAGGTTTGCAGCCAACATCTCAAAGTAAAATTTATGGTAGTATTTGTGTTGTTTATCCTCATCTGATTTGAATCCCATTTGGGATCCAGAAATGTCAGTGGGGACTAGTCGCGCGACGTTGGCTGCAAAACAAGCCCAAACTACTCTCCTCCATTTCTCCAGTCACACGCGATAACGCGGAAGTTGATATAGCACTACCAAAAGGAGTTCGAACTCGGCAATTCAGAAACTGTGTGCAATGCGATGGGGCAACAGTTCCAATGTGTCCACAGGGCATATGCGCATCACATAAACCTAATGTTCTTGAATACGAGATGTTCAAGATACTCCAAAACGTTTGCAAGTTCATCTCAAAGTATCTACCAGATAAAACCAGTCTTTTGCAATGTTCTCATTGTCGGCATATGCCTGATCCGGTTCAATATGCGCATAATGTAAATCTTTTTTTTAATACTAGGTGTTCATGGTAATCGGGGGTAGCAGGGACTATGTCCAAGGGCTTGACGATCCCTCCCCAGGTCATCTGCGAGTTGTGGCGCCTGCCTAGGATGTGGTGGGTTTTGACAGTGGGCCCTGTTAAATTCCTATAAAAGCTGCATGTAGGCTCCGCCAAAGCGACCGTGTGCCGCTCAAAGCGCGCAAGCCCAAGTCCTGGTGTTAGGTGGGACGCAAAACAGCCCTGACACGACGGCCCTCCGACGAGACAGGAGGTTTGCGCAGGCCCAATAAGCCGCCTTTTAGAAACAACTATTACGAACAACATAGAAGATAAATACTCTGACTCGATACAATCGGCAACGACCTAGGCGACGAATAAAGGATCACGATTGAAGCTTGAATATGGAACTGCAAGTCGCTGCTTCGCAGGTTGCGACAGGATAATTCTACGATGAATTACATCCCCGCAACTTCGACGTCGTAGCGCTGCATGAAATCTGCTAGACAGGACAGAAAGTGAGGGAAAGCGGGCATCGAGCGGCTACCTTCTATCAAAGCTGTGGCACCACCAACGAGCTGGATACCGGCTTCATAGTGCTGGGAAAGATGCGCCATCGTGTGATTGGATGGCAGCCAATCAACGCAAGGATGTGCAAGCTGAGGATGAAGGCCGTTTCTTCAACTATAGCATCATCAACGTGCACTGCCCACATGAAGGAAGACCCAACGACGAGAAAGAAGCGTTATATGATGGATGCCCACTGCGAGACTTCAAAATCGTCATCGGTGACATGAACGCTCAGGTAGGAAGGAAGAAATGTATAGACCAGTCATCGGATCGGATAGTCTGCATACCGTATCGAACGACAAAATGGCCAACGATGCATAAACTTTGCAGCCTCCCGCGGAATGGTAGTCCGAAGCACTTTCTTCCCCGCAAGAATATCCACAAGACCACATGGAAATCACCTAACCTAGGAACGGAGAACCAAATCGACCACGTTCTAATCGACGACAAATTCTTCTCCGACATCACGAACGTACGCACTTATCGCAGTGTGAATATTG
>NC_085139.1:216292152-216348437 GCF_024139115.2 Armigeres subalbatus
AGAGTGAATCCGGAAGGATTCCAACGGAATCCGGGAGGATTCCACGGAATCCGGGAGGATTCCCAACGGAATCCGGGAGGATCTCTAACGAATCCGGAAGGATTCCAACGGAATCCGGAAGGATTCCCAACGGAATCTGGAAGATTCCCCAACGGAATCCTGGAAGGATTCCCAACGGAACTGGGAAGGATTCCACTGAATCCAGGAAGGATTTCCAACAGGATCCGGAAAGGATTCCAACGGAATCCGGAAGGTCTCAACGGAATCCGGAAGGATTCCCAACAAATCCGGAGGATCCAACGGAATCCGAGATTCCACCGAATACGGAAGGGATTCCAACGATCCGGGAAGGATTCCAACGGAACTGGAAGAATTTCAACGGAATCCGGAGGATTCTAACGGAATTCGGAGGATTCAACGAATCTGGAATTCAACGGAACCTGGAGGATTCCCAACGGAACTGGAGGATTCTAACGAACTGGAAGGATTCATCGGAATCCGGGAAGATTCCCAACAGAATCCGGGAGGATTCTACCGAACTGGAAGGATTTCCAACGGAATCCGGAAGGATTCCCAACGGAATCCGGAAGGATTCAAGAATCTGGAAGGATTCAACGGAATCCGAGAGATTCAACGGAATCCGGAGGGATTCCAAGGATCCGGGAGGATTCAACGAATCCGGAGGATTCCCAACGGATCCGGGAGGATTCCCAACGAATCCGGGAGGATTCCAACGGAACTGGAGGATTCCAACGATCCGGGAGGATCTCAACGGAATCCGAGGATTCCTAACGGAATCCGAGGGATTCCCAACGGAACTGGAGGATTCCTAACGGAACGGAGGATTCCCAACGGAATCCGGGAGGGATTCCAACGGAATCCGGGAGGATTCCAACGGAATCCGGGAAGGATCTCAACGAATCCGGAGGATTCCAACGAATCCGGGAGGATTCCAACGGAATCCGGGAGGATCTCAACGGAATCCGGGAGGATTCCCAACGGAATCCGGAGGGGATTCCCAACGGAATCCGGAGGGGATTCCCAACGGAATCCGGAGGGGATTCCCAACGGAATCCGGAGGGGATTCCCAACGGAATCCGGAGGGGATTCCCAACGGAATCCGGAGGGGATTCCCAACGGAATCCGGGAAGGATTCCAACGGAATCCGGGAAGGATTCCCAACGGAATCGGGAGGATTCCCAACGAACGGAGGATTCCAACGAATCGGAGGATTCCTAACGAATCCGGAGATCTCAACGGAATCCGGGAGGATTCAACGAATCCGGGAGGATCTCAACGGAATCCGGGAGGATTCCCAACGGAATCCGGAGGGATCTCAACGAATCCGGAAGGATCCCAACGGAATCCGGGAGGATTCCCAACGGAATCCGGGAGGACCCATGAACGGAGAGGATTCCAACGAATCCGGGAGGATTCAACGGAATCGGGAGGATTCCAACGGAACTGGAGGATTCCCACGAATCCGGGAGGATTCCTAACGAATCCGGAGGATTCAACGGAATCCGGAGGATTCCAACGGAATCCGGGAGGATTCCCACCGAATCCGGGAGGATTCCCAACGGAACTGGAGGATTCCAACGGAAACAGATTCAACGGAATCCGAGGATTTCAACGAACTGGGAAGGATTCCCAACGAAATTCAGAGGATTCCCAACGAATCTGTGGAGGATTCCCAACGGAATCTGTGAGGATTCTCAACGTAACCTGGAAGGATTCAACGAATCCGGGAAAGATTCCTAAAGGAATCCGGAAGGATTCCAACGGAATTTCCTGACGGAATCTGTACAGGATTCTCGAAAAAATATCAAAGGAAAATCGCAGCAGATTGCATGATGCAAAAACCGACTGGATTTTGTAGGAACCTGAATGGATTCCAGACGGCATCCTGACACGATTCCAAAATGATTGCGGAAAGGAAATCCAGATGGAATCAAGGCTGATTCAAAACGGATATTCGAAAGTTTCCAGATGGAATTCTTGAAGAATTCCAGACGGAATCACAGCAGATTCCAAGGAATCCTGGTAGGATTTCAATATAATCCCGGCAGAATTCTGCACACAGTTCCGGGAGGATTCAAACGCAATTAAGACGGATACCAGACAAAATCACGACAGGATTACAAAAGAAATTACAGTCAGACGGATATCATGAAGATTCCAGTAGGATACCAGATGGAATCCGGAAAATTCCAAGACGGAATCAGAATTATATGGAATTACGGAAGAATTAGAGATTCCAAACGGAGTCCCGGGCATTCCAGACGAGTTTTGACAGTAATCCAGATGGAATTCCAGAAAGATTTCGACTTACGACGGAGTTCTAGTAAGATTACAGGCAGAGTTCCGGTAGGAAATCCTGACAGAGTTGTAAGAGATTTCAGAGGAATCCTGAACAGATTCCAGATGAAATTCCGGAAGGCTTCGATACTAAATCTTGGAGAATTACAAACAGAATCACGAGAATGATACAAGGAAAGATTGCGACGAGTCCGAAAGGCTTTCAGGTGGAATTACAAAAATTCAAGGCGTAATCTTCAAAAGATTTCGGAAAAGCACAAAGTATTGAGACCGAATTCTGAAAGGTTTCAGTTGTTTTTAAGAATTCAGACGGAATCTCTGTAGGATATAATGAATTGCAAGTGGAGATTCAAATGAATTTCTGGAGAGAAAATTACATGAGAATTTAAAGGATTTTGCATTCTTGGAAAATTATGAGAAAATTGTAAGTTCTTCTAAGTAGATATTGTAAGGAATTGTCGGGTGAAATTCGAGAATATGTTTGGTTAATCTTCAATACTCATCATTCGATACAATGTGCAGGCAAATTTGGCATGGCAATTGTTTGTCTGAGCTGCGCTTAAAACGCCATCTTTACTCTCGGATTTCGGTGACACTCGGAGCTCGGCTAGCGCATCTATGTTAAGGCCATCCAATCGCGCGTTCCGTTTGATACCACAACTGTTAGGTATTTGTGCTATGGCCTGAATGAAAGGTTGTTGATGCATCGTATAGCTTGAATCTGGTATTAGGTGAGCACATTCATCTACTAGAAAGTTTCATATGCTTATCTGACAAAACTTTAAAAGTTCAACAGTGTGTTAGATAGTTCCATGTATAATTGGACAACTATGACAGGTAATTTAATTGTTATTCAGGCGCTACTGCGTTTCAATCTAATACTTGGCAAATAGTAAAAACTATTTTTATCGATTTTGTAATGCTTTTTCTGTAAAGGAGTTGAGTAAAATGATCATGACTGTCTTTCCATATCATAAATGTCATTTTTCCCAACAAAACAGAACAAAACTAACTCATATGGAAACCGTATTTGTTCGAAAATCTGTATTCATATCAGCCCTACTTGCACCAGAAAGCAACACAGCAAATATTAAACCGCAAATCCTCGAAACTACGGTAGACCAGCAGTATATGGTTCTGAGCTCAAGAACATGGGGCGAAGTTTCTTCGATAAGCCAGTCATCGCATCGTGGAAACATCTCAGCAAAAGATTTCACCAACCAAGCAGCCGACAACCGGAGCACGTTGGCATTGTGGCAAATGTACTCTCCTCAAGGAGAATTCCGTCTGCATCCCCACCCCACTTCGCCGAACATCCCTCCCTGGTGGGAACCGGAAGGCACACAAGAATGTGTCGACCACCGCCAAAGGTAAGAATTCCCCGGCTCTGACCTGTTTTCCTTGTTTCAGTTTTGCGCTGAAAGCGCACCGCACAACCAGAAATGTTTTACGTTCTTTATGTGTATTTACGGAGTTGTGACCTGATCTTTGCTTGAATTCTAACTTAAGCAACGTGAACGTCTGTACTTACAGCGGGGGTAGGTATGCGATACGGATGGTGCACAGCATTAGGGTGTTGTTTAGGAATCCTTTCGTCGCCGCCTGGACACGAAGAGGCCTCCAACCGGGTCGTTCGTTTTGATTTCTTCTGTCGGCGACACCTTTGCGCGCAGTTGTGCGAGGCCATGATGGTGCAATCGTCGGTATGTGTGTATGTGTTTGTATGTAGCAACAATTCAAGGGGTTTGTGCCTGCTCCAAGATAATAAACAGGTAGACAAGCAAACAAAGCACTCTCTCGACGCTACATGAAGGAGGTTTTCTTGAGGAAGCGTTGCGGAATTCCCATGACCGAATAAACAGTTATAAATCCTGGAGAACACTAATCACAGTTCCGGGCACAGGAATCGTATACGATGGTAGCATCTGTTTGTCTTTCTTGTGCAACAAATTTGAACGAAGGACGTGAGTGTGTAAAGAAGTTGTAGATTTATTTTATTTATGAACCAGATCAAACTTTAAATAGGTGAATTGTTCCATTTTCCAACGTACTCTCCCACCTTCAGTATACTTCTTCAGCATTTCAATAGCTCCTCTCTTACTTGAAATAATGTGACGCCAAATTATTCCACCCCACCGTTTTACAAACAGCATTTTATCTTTACGGAAAATGCTCCGAATGCATCGCATATTGGGTGCACATCTCATGAGTGTAAAAAAACGCAACCCACCCATTTTCCACCAGGCAGTGGGACCTTATTCTAGTGAAAATGCTCATACATCTGCATACCAACATCAAATTCCATCGGAATAAAGCGTCATCGCCAATGTCGGATCGTTGCGGCCGTTATCGTGCTCATTGAACTCGATAGAGCAAACATTGTTTCCCCTGCACGCCAGACAGCCGGAACATGTTTTCCATCACGTTCCACGCGACGACGGCATCCCCGCCCTCGGTTGGGGTTGCCATATTGGTTTTTCATTATCCTAATAAGAATGGAGTCATTTGAATGGATTTGAATTTTGCGTATTTTTGCAGTGCACTCTGTGTGTCTCATTTGACGTTGTCCGAATAGAATGCTTCTTCTTCATTGGCATTACTTCCGCCCACTGGCGGAGTTAAACTGGGGCTCTATGGGACACGTGATATACCAAATCGAATATTCCTTTAAATTCAATTATATCCGCCGAAATTGTTTTGAAAAACTTTTTTTTAGAATATTGGTTAATTGTGGAGAAACTTCCAGAGGAATTCTTGGAGTTATTTTCGAAAGAACTTTTAGAGATATCTAGGAACTTATTTAGAAATTCAATTAGGTGTTTCTCAGGGCCTTTTGGAAATTCCATCGTAAGTTCTTTATTATGCGGGAATAACCATAAATCTACCGTCGAGTGGAACAGATTCACCTTCCGCGTGATTGCGAGTCGAGACAGTGAACAGCGAAACCCTAAGGTGTGCGAACCGGGACAGAAACATTCGAGAGGTCCTTCGAAGCCAGATTCGATCGAAGATACAAAGTGCAGTGAACAGTGGATACATTGCTTGATGCAGCGTGGTTCTGCCATTTGCACGATCGTCGTTGAAAGACGGTTATTGTTCCCGTTGTTGGTGCCTGAACGTATTGTGGCGGCGCATTAGGGTTGTAACTGCTTGTGACGTCCCTACGTCTGGGCAGTGAACGTCCTTACGCCCCTAACTAGCTCACCTCTATTGCTCAGGGTCGACGATTAACCGGCTCGAAGGGACACACAACCACGAAGCGGACAGAGGAAGACCTTTAAGAACCAACGGACAGTCATGCACTTTATGAACGAATAAGAAAAACTTGTGGATACATTTTACTTGTCTTTTTTATTGAAAGCTCATGTTAGTATAAGAAGGTTAGTTTTAGTTCATTTGAATAGGGTTAGTAACGGTTAGTATAGCTGATTCGGCCGATTGGTGGGCTGGGGCCCATAGTGGCATGCTTGATTTACGTGTAGCTTCGTGGATCCACCTTTCGGGGCTTTCGAACGAGGAGGGGACACTTGTCGCTGAAATCCACGTGGGTGTGGGTTCGGTGGTTTCGGGCACTTTGCTTCCAGGATCCACGGTTCCGGGCCTCCGAGCGAGGATGGGTTTGGCACTTGCTGCAAGACTTCCTTCGGTGGTGCTTGATAGGTTGGACACGATGATATTTCCTCTTCAAATGGATAGGATTGTTCGATGGCTTTGCTTCTCGGCGACGGTGCCGGGAGGAAGAATAAATCTTCTTACGTTCGGTCGGCGGGATTGGTATCTCCGGGCCTCCTGGAGGTGGATTCGGCAGGCCTGAAGCCGGAGTGGATTCGGCAGACCAGAAGCCGGACTGGATTCAGCAGGCCAGAAGCTGGGTTGGGTTTGGTTTTAAAACTGTGCCGGCACGTGGTTTTCCACTTCGCCAGAGATGGCCGTCCAAAAACACCGAATTTCACCGTCTTCCAGGTGCAAGAAACACTAGGTCAACCTTTCCGGGCACTTCGTCGATCTTCCTATCGTATTGAACACTCGCACTTCACCGAAATTGTCACGGCCAAGGAAAACGATGATCAAAAATCACCAACCAAGTTTTTTTTCCGTCGTTGAAGCACGTCTGACGTCGTTCACGTTCTGAATCGTTCTCCTCTTGAATCTCCTCCGCCCGTATTTCTATGTTCGGCTTTTCTTCGTTCTTCGCCCCGGAACTAGTGGGGTCTAGATGGAGATTTCGCCCTTGATAGAGCCCAGAGCCGATTTGGTTTTTTTTTTAGTAGGTTTAGTTTTTTTGACAATTCTGAAGGGGTTTCTATTTTGGGTTAATTTAACTTATTGTTCATAGAAGCGAGTGGCTGAATAAATGGTCCATTGTTATCGTGGACGGTAACAGGGTGTTTCAGGAAGGTACTCCGTATCTGCAAGGCTTAGTAAGTTGGATGAAGTGTATGACTCTTTTTGTAATGTTTGGGCTGAAATTGAATTACAAGAAGAGGATTCAAAGGAGCTTTTCGAAGAAGCTTACAAGCAGAAAGCGACCAAAGAAAAAGAGCAAAGTTCTGAAGACATTTATCAACCAGTACTTCAGTTTGAAACAGTTTTTAGAAGCAATAATGAAGGTCCCGGTTCAAGCATTCATCAGTTTCCTGTGCAGCACGCCAACGGGCAGACTCCAATTCCAGCCATGTGTGTCAAGCAACCTGACTTGAAGCTGCCGACGTTTCGAGGATCACTGATGGAGTGGGACACTTTCCAAAACCTGATTGTCGACAATCCGACAATACTTGAACGATATTGATCGGTTTACCTACCTTCGCACGTTGTTGTCCGGATAAGCGCTATATCAAATCGCTTCGATTGACAGCACTGCGGCCAACTACTCCGTAGCGTGGAGATCACTTGAGTCACGTTACGAAAACAAAAAGTTGCCGGATTTCGACGCTTTGTTCGTCATCAATCCAATGAAGAAGGAGATGTTCGAAGCGCTAAACCATGTTATCGGCGAATTCGAAAAACATCTTTAGATGCTGGAGAAACTCCGGGAGCCCACCAAATACTGGAGCACACTTTTGACTTAACCTAGATTCCGCAACGTTGTGCTTGTTGGAACCGGTTCCAAGTTCGAAGACCTGATGAAGTTTTTGTCAAGCCATTGCACAGTTTTGCGATCGATTCAGAGTGGAACTCACGAACCAATGAAGGTAAAGAAACACCTGAAGGTTACCGGCAGTTACCCAGTTCAGTAGCAGTCGTGATCTATCTGTAACGACGGGCAACATTGGCCCTAGCCATGCAAGCGGTTCAAGGGAATGCGAGTCGACGAACGAGTCCCTTATTCCTATTGGCAATCCACTCATGCTATGTCAATCGTCATCCACACCAGACACTCCCAATATTGTACTAGCCGCTCAAGAAACCAAGGTGTCACGATCAGTTCTTCTTGCAACTGCGATTGTGATCCTTGAGGATCAATCTGGAAACACCATTCGAGCTAGAAAACTACTGGACAGTGGCTCTTCGCTCTGCTTCATATAAGAACGAGCATTCCAGTGCATTAAATTCAAGCGATCTTGTGAGACACTTTCTATTAGTGGTGGCCAAGCCACTACGAAGTGTGATCTTTGCTCGGGTTCGTTCTCGTTTTTCGTCGTTCACTGGGGAGAAGAATTTCTACGTTCTACCTCAAGTTACACTGAATCTCCCTATCTGGAGGATTGATTTAATCAAATTACAGCTTGCGATAGATATCGCACTCGCTAATCCGATGTTTATGGAGCCTGGTTGCGTGGATGTGATCATCGGAGTCAGTCTGTTCTTAGACCTGCTTCACAAGGCGATCAGATTAGGAGACGATCGGGGCTGACGATCGCACAACAGTGCGTGATGCAAGTGGCCGTTTCATTGTAACGTTTAAGAAGAAGGAGTACCTGATTCGTCAGTTCGGAGATACACGATCTATCGCGATGCGACGTTTCTTCTCCCTGGAGTGCCGTCTTGATACAAATCCGCAGCTGAAACTGCTATACAGTGAATATAATCATGAATATCTCCACATGGGTCAAATGGAGGAAATGAAGATAATATTGCTCTTCCACAGTACTTTATCATACATCACTGCGTCATCAAATTCGATAGTACGACTACGAAACCTAGGGTGGTGTTTGACGCATTGTGCGCTACGTCGACTGAAGTCTCCCTCAAGAACGCCTTGATGGTGGGACCAACGGTTCAGGACGACATAATTTCGCTCGTTCTTCGCATCCGATTCCATCGGATTGCCATCATAGCGGCTGCCAAAAAAATGAACCGCATGGCACTGCAGCAATGGGCGGACCGAAAGTTGCACAAAATATTTTGGCGCGACGATCTGGATGAAAGTGTTCGAATCTTTTAGTTGAATACCGTTACATACGGCACAGCTTCAGCGCCATACCTATCGACGGAATGCCCCAAGCGGCTTGCAGAACTAGATTGACACAAGTATCCCGAAGCAGCAAGAATTCCGAGCATGGACTTCTATGTGGACGATATGATGACATGCGTAGACAGCGAAGAAGAAGATGTACAACTGTGTTCTCTGGAGAAAATACCATCAGAACTTCAAAACGTTCGTACGTCGTTCGAGCTTCACGACTCACCATCAAAACCCTTGGACTGATTAGGGATCCTAGGATCGACGTTTTTCGCTTCAAGGTGCCGGAGTGGAACTCATCGGTCGTCTGCAAGTGATCAGTTATCTCCGATTTGGCTCTCATTTTTTAGCCTCTCGAGCTAATTGGAACCGTAACCGTTTCCGCCAAAATATTCGTCCAAAGTCTCTGGAAACTGAAGCTGTATTGGGAAGAACCTCTACAAAAAGAACTTTGGGAGCAATGGACCGAGTTTCCAATCAGCCTGTCCAAGCTTGAATTTCTGGAAACTCCAAGGTGGACCGCATATAAAACATTTCTTTTTGTGAAGCCTCATGGTTTTTGCGATGCTTCGATAAAGGCCTACGGGGCGAGCATATATGTATGTTCGGTCTACGCATTCGGATGGGCAATCAACACCAATCTGCTGGTATCAAAGTGACGAGTCTCCCCGCTAGCAGAACTGACAAAGAAAAGGAAGCAGCTCACAATTCCTCAGCAAGAGTTGTCTTCCACTGTTCTGTTAGCTGTTAGCTCTACGAGACAACAGTTGCAAGCATTCCAATTTTCGCCCAGTCAGATTTCCACACCGACTTCATGATTGTGCGATCCAGTAAAGCGATCTCATCAGATCCGATGCGGTATTAAACGTTCGTGTCGAACAAGATCTTGGAAGTGCAACACCTTACGAGAAAGGGTGCGTGGAGACGCGTAGCAGGAACGGAGAATCCAGCGGATGCACTTTCGCGCGGTATTACACCCGGAAATCTACAAAAGAATTCGCTGTGGTGGGAAGGTCCACCCTGGCTGAAACAAGAAACGGAATACTGGCCCAAGAAGTCGTACTTGAGGAACTGGATCGATCTCACCTCGAGGAAAGTTGTATTGTAGTACCCGTAGCTACAATCCAACCACCAAAAGGTTCGGTGCAGTGGCACTCACGGAGCGGGAGGACGCTCTGCTGAAACTTGTGAAGCTGTCACAACAGGAATGTTTCACTCAAGAAATCGTCGACCTTGAAAGAAAAGGGGAAGTTCCCCTACGTCTCAAATCAGAAAATTACATCCACGCTTAATTCCAGGCGTACTTCGAGTCGGGCGGCGGCCGGCTAGAAAATGGCCCAATATCCATGAATCGAAAGCATACTGTTGGACAAAAATCATCCCTTGACAATCATGATAATGCGTCGTTTCCACTTTGAACATCTTCACGCTGGACCTCAAGTTTCGGTAGTCAGAATACGCGAGCAATATTGGCCTCTCAGCGCTCGAAGTCTTGCCCGTACGATTGTGCACCGATGCCTTACTTGTTTCCGTAATAAACCAGTCGTGCGGGATCAATTAATGGCCGATCTCCCACCTGAACGAGTCACTCCAGCTCCACCAGCTCTCCGGGTTGGCGTTGATTGGTCCTTTCCAGATCTGCTACCCCATCAGAAGGCGAACTACGGTGAAGCCAAGACAAAATTTTCAAAACGACTTATCTGCTTTTGTAAACAAAGATTCAAACGACGATTTGACGAATCTGAGAGCTCTCCCACGCAAACCAACACCATCAACAGGTAGCGGAAACCTTCACCTACCTATTGGTGGTGTTGGTTTGCGTGGGAGAGCTATCAGATTCGTCAAATCGACGTTTGAATCTTTGTTTACAAAAGCAGATATGTCGTTTTGAAAATTTTGTCTTGAAGCATTGCGTAATTACGCTGCAAAATTCGCTGCATTGGACACCGTGGTTCATATTGAGATGGTTGCAGATATAACGACTTCAGAATTCCTGGCCGCTTTGAAGAGGTTCGTGGCCAGCAGCGGAAAACAGGTCCTCATAGGACCAAGTGGTCCCGGCAGAAGAACAATTTGTTTGTTGGCACTAAAGTGCTCATCAAGGAGGATAAAGTTAATCAGTTCAGTGCGTGATTTCGCTTGTTTCGGCCAGCAGAACGATCGCGCGATCGGCCGAATAATTATGCTCTGCATTGCGCGACCGGTAATAAGAATAGGTATCGAACAAGTAAGTGCAGTGCGTGTTTTAGTCGTCGGGAAAAAAATAAAATATATATATTGTGTTCGATGGCTCATGCGCATGTCGCACGCTGTCGAAAAAAGCGCCTTATTTAATAATTTGCTTTAGCCATCGAGAAAGTGAGTACATAGAGCTGCGCTTCCGTGCGGTCGTCCAAAACGCGAATCTCCTCAGTTTTCATATGCACGCGCAACATCTTTCAAATAGGTGTTTGTTCCTAATAAATTGCATTGACGACACTGGCAATACATCGAGTCACGTTAAAGCCACTTCCCAGTTTCAGAAAATCACAATGTTTCATTTCCGTTTAAGTGGTGTCGCAATTTTCTACCCATCTGACTTCTTGGGTGGTTTAAAATTCGATGTGTTTCATATCAGAAACAAAACAGATAAGTTGCAGAATTAATAACACTTCGGTACATTGCTGTTACGACAATGTTTTTGATATGTTGCAAAACACTTTGAGCTCAGCTGAGCAGTATTTTATTTTTGACAGTCCCCTGCATGTTCCGTATAAGGTACAATGAAGTTACAAATGACTTTGTTGTTTATGTAGTGCACTTGTAGCAGAATCTCCAAATAGAATTATTGGTGTGATGGTTATAGTAGAAGGTTGCAAATCTCAAGGTTCATGGTTCGATTCCCGGTTGGTTTTTGCGTTTTTATTTTCATTGCAGCCGCAAGATGTTGCAAAAATAGGCTCCACCTCTTGCGCTTATTGTGTCACAAAGGAGTTCCAATTACGACGCGTTGTGCATAAGTCAAACCTTTAGTAAGTCACACCACAGTTGTTGTTACTCACTGAGAAACAAGAGGTGTTGCTTGGGAAGTCTTTCCGTTTTATTGAATTTCAAAAGGCTTACAGAATGTTTTGCTTGCATAGCCACTACCGGCGGCCAATCAGAGATTCCATCCACAAGAGATAACTTCTACGAATACCCATCGTCATTCCGTCAACGCCTGTGATTGCCTAGATGATCGGATTGCCAGTGTAGCCTAGCTGCTCCTCTTCCCGGGTGATACCCGGACCGATTTCGCAATGAATACAGCCCAAGTCACGGAATCAGGCACGTCCCCGTGTCTATGTTCCCTGTTCAAGCTTCTACCTGAGCATCCATCAATTTGCGGTCAATCTGAGAGATCCGTCGTACGATTTGCTCATCGTGGTCCACTCGAGATCGTCGTTGGCAGACGCAAGTATCATCCCATCATCCACTACACTAGAACTGTCTGATCAGATCAAATCCGTTCAATCTGGCGAACGCAACATCATCGGCGCGTAAACCTCCGTGACAGAGAAGTCGTTTTTAGGTTGTATTTTGACTTTTAAGAAATCACCTCTCATCTGTTTCAGTCGATCACCTCTCAGACGGCAATGTGCTGGAACGCACAGCCGTTGTGAACATCTATAATACCGAGCTCAGTGGGAATTCAAAAGGTCGAAAAGACAAAAGGTCGACAATAAAAATCTGAGTCAAAAGGTCGAAGGACAAAACGTCGAAAGAGCAAAAGATAGATCTAATGGGTTTAAATGTGAGATGGGATAAGAGGTCGAAATTATAAAAAAAAAAATAAGCAAAACGTCAAGTATTAAACAACGATTCTTTTGCACATTTATGTTTATTTGTGTTTCACCAGATGAAATTCAATTGTAGAATTTTCCCTTCTTTTAATCAGAGACTTTTCTTTCATGTGTCGCACATTTATATTTTTTATCAATACCAAATTTTCAAAACGACTTATCTGCTTTTGGATTTTTTTTGGCTTTCTCAGTCTTAAGTATTCAAAATGATGTTTTTTGTTTTGCCCGACGTTTCGGCCTTTTTCAAGCGTGAAACTGTCTACCGTTTTTCGTTTTTTGGTTTGCTAAAAACACTTTTGAAAAAGGCCAAAATAAAAGGCCGAAACGTCGGGCAAAACAAAACAAATCGTTTTGAAGGTTGTATACTATTTCACCGAAAAACATTTCGCGAAATTTTTTTTCGCGGTACGACATTCCGCGGAATGTAGCAACTCTCCGAAACACATTTCGCGGAATGCATCTTTTTTCCGAAAGACATTTCGCGGAATGTACCTTTTCGCCGAAAATCATTCCGCGGAATGCCATTTGGCGGAATTCAGTTAGAATAATTATCATTCCAATAATTACCGATTTCTGCTCAATTACATGAAATCTGGAGTATTTTTTTTTTTTTTTTTGATTTAATGCAAACCCGAACTCGACCGACGAATTTTTTTGCATTCGTAAACCCGTACTCGACCTGAACTGGACATAATTTAATTATTTAAACCCGCACAAAATTTTTCCCCGACAAATGCAAACTAGATCTTTTCTGGTTCTTTTTAAATTGAAAAAAATGTGAGCCCAAACAACAAACTAGCCTCATAATTAACAAAACTGAATAAAATAATTTTCAGTATTTAATTTCTTAAGCCCGTACCCGACCCGAATCCGATATTGTACTAATTTTTTAAAACCTGAAACCCCACCATATCTACGGCCCGTTATAAGGCGAAAGGAGCTGCTAATGTTTTCTTTCAAAGAACACGTCTTCCCGATATAAGGCGAAGAGAGGGGTCACGCCTTCTTTAAATGGATGCATTTGTTCGATATAAGGTGAAAGGAGTCCATAATGCCTTCTGTAAAAGAACGCGTCTGTCCGTGTGGCGAAGGGAGGGGTAACGCCTTCTTTTTTTTGTCTTTATTAACGAGACTTTCAGCCCGAGGGTGGCTCGTCTCGTAGGAACGCCTTCTTTAAATGGATGCATCTGCCCGGTATAAGGCGAAGGGGGGGGGTAACGCCTTCTTTAAATAGATGCATTTGCCTGGTATAAGGCGAAGGGAGGGGTAACGCCTTCTTTAAATAGATGCATTTGCCCGGTATAAGGCGAAGGGAGGGGTAATGCCTTCTTTAAATGGATGCATCTGCCTGGTATAAAGCGAAAGGAGTTGATAATGCCTTCTTTAAAAGAATGCGTCTGCCCGGTATAAGGCGAAGGGAGAGGTAACGCCTTCTTTAAATAGATGCATCTGCCCGGTATAAGGCGAAGGGAGGGGTAACGCCTTCTTTAAATGGATGCATCTGCCTGATATAAGGCGAAAGGAGTTGATAATGCCTTCTTTAAAAGAATGCGTCTGCCCGGTATAAGGCGAAGGCAGGGGTAACGCCTTCTTTAAATGGATGCATCTGCCCGGTATAAGGTTAAAGAAGGCGTAACGCCTTCTTTAAATGGATGCATCTGCCTGGTATAAAGCGAAAGGAGTTGATAATTCCTTCTTTAAAAGAATGCGTCTGCCCGGTATAAGGTGAAGGGAGAGGTAACGTTTTCTTTGAATAGATGCATCTGCCCGGTATAAGGCGAAGGGAGGGGTAACGCCTTCTTTAAATGGATGCATCTGCCCGGTATAAGGCGAAAGGAGGGGTAACGTCTTCTTTAAATGGATGTATCTGCCCGATATAAGGGGCAATTGAAATTTTGAAATCTTCTTCTAAATATTCTGGGAGGCGTTCCTTAGCCGTGCGGGAAGATGCGTGACTGCCAAGCAAGACTATGCTGAAAGAGGCTAGGTTCAGCTTCTAGCCCAGTCTATGAAATTTATCGAATTTTTTTTTTTCGGCTGTCGGCTAAAGTTTCAACGTGTTAATCTCGTGTTAAACGAATGCAAAACAAAATGGTAACTTGGCTTAGAGACCTCGCAGGTAATAATTGTGGGAATGCTGAATGAACAAAGGCTATTACTATTAATATTCCGCGAAATGGTGTACTCCGCGAAATGATAAATTCCGCCAAAAGTCATTCGGGGAAAAGGTACAAACCGCCAAATGTCGTACCGGGAAAAGTTACAAACCGCCAAATGTTATTCCGCGAAATGTTCAACCGCGAAAATGAATTCCGCGAAATAGTTTTCGGTGAAATGTTATACAATCGTTTTGAATACATAAGACTGAGAAAGCCAATAAAATTTCAGAACAAATCTTCCAGTCGATCTCTCTCTTCAAAAACTTATCTGCTTTTGTAAACAAAGATTCAAACGTCGATTTGATTTGACAAATCTGATAGCACTCCCACGTAAACCAACACCAACAATATGTAGATTAAGGCTTCTGCTGCTTCTGGATATTCTCAGGAATTCCTAGGGAATTTACTTCATGAGTTGTTTCGGAAGTTTCTCCAGAAATTTCTGAGAGAACTCATGCAGCTGATATTTCATGAATTTATCCAAAAGTTCGTTCGGAGAGCCATACAGATAATTTATTTTTTTTGGAAAAAGATACCCTCAGGAATTAATTCGATTAGTCATCCAGAAGTTCAGACATACTTTCCTATAGGAAAATCTTTAAAAAATATACTTTAAGAACGAACACTCGCGTCTTGAGAACTTCTTCAGAAATTTCTTTTGAGATTTCTTCAAAAATTCCTCAAGAGATTCCTTCAAAATTTTCTTAACGTTTTTTTTTTAATTCCTTCGGAAACTCCTTTGGAAATTTGGTTGGAATTCCTACGGAAAATTCTTCCGAAAGATTGTACCCCGTTTGGCATAACGGCCGTTTGGCGTGAGGTTATTTGGCAGATTTGTCGAGCCATTCAGCGACGTTGTTTCCACTATTGAGGTAAAACATGATAATTGGGGAGTGGTAAATCTGTATACGTAAAAATGAAATTCTGCCTGACCCTTTTAGACTCGGAAACTACAGAACCGATCGGCGTAAAAATTTGTATGCGGAGGTTTTTGAGGCCTGGTAAGGTTCTCAAGATAGTTCGATACCCCTCTCTGTTCTAGAAGTGGTGGCTCCCATACAAATGAAAAAAATATTTCTGCATAACTCGAAAACTAATCAAACAAATGAAACCAAATTTGTCATGTGGAGGTTTTTGAGGACAAGAAATATTTCTACGCTAGTTGTAGACCCTCCCAGCTCAAGAAGCGAGGTCGGGAGCTCTTATACAAGTAAAACTCTAATTTTTGCATAAATCGAAAATTATTCAAGCAAATGGAACCCAATTTTAATGTAAAAAAAAGAAGTTTTGACGTTTACTCTGCCAAACGAAATCGAATCGCAGAGCAAACATTAAAACTTAAATTGTGAATACAAAATAGATGATTGGACTAACTAATTAATTTTAGGCTAGACAAAGCTCGACGGGTCAGCTAATTAAGAATAAAGAAGCTTCCCAAAGTTGGGGGTCGCAACCCCCTTCCATAAGATTTACATAGGCTGGGGGATCACGACCCACTACTTTGGGAAACTATGTACTAGGTCAAATGTTCTCTTCCTAGACCAGACTGATGCATGATTTAAAATAAAGAATTAAAAAGAGAAAAAACGCGTTTTTTGGAAAGGATTCATTTTTAAGAATGTATTATATTTTCTCATGGATTAAACCTAACAAATGCATCCTTTTAAAGAAGTGATCATATCTTCCCTTACATTGAACCGAGCAAGTGTTTGAATTGAGCGAAGGAGTAACATCCTCTTTGCCTTCTGCTGGGCAAAGGAATTATTCGGAACAAAGGGGTCATCATTTCTCTTTTCTTTAAACCGAACAAATGCCTAAATTGAAAGAAGCAACCATATCGTCTCTTGTCGTCTGTCGGGCAGATGCATCCTTTGCAAGAAGGGATCATATCATATCTTCCCTTGCCTTAAACCAAGCAAATGCCTGAGTTGGAAGAAGGAACCATATCCTCTATTGAGCGATTCCAAGCAACAGCATCAAAATTTAAGAAAATTTTTAATTCATGATTTTCTATTGAGTTGAAACTTTGCACAGTTTTTCAATTTCATCTAAATCGTCATTTTTCGATATCAAATCTTCATATTGAGTCACGACTAACTTTTCAAAAGGGTGTATGTGAAAATGGTTCAAAAATATTTAAAAAGCTGCACAGCAAAAACGGAATGTTCGATTGTTATGATTTTTTCAGCAAAGTTAGACAACTAAATGGTGATTCTTAAGAAAATGTGCACAGTAAAAAAATTTTTTTGCCTCTAAAATATCATTTTGTCACAAACACTCAAATATCTCAAAACCCTATCTTTTTTCGAACGTAATTTTTAGGGAAAACGGTCCATTATATTAGCTATCTACCATAAAAATTTGGTGATGGTAAACTAATAAACAAAAAGTTATGACATTTCAAACATTTCACAATTTTCACATATAGTAAACAAAAAAAAATTTCCGTGTATTTTTTTTTCAAGAATCGCAGTTTGATGCTGATTTTATTTTTAAGGGCCTTGCGTGAGTTAAACAAGTTGTTTGTATGATATTCCATATTTATGTATTCATCGATATTATGTATATTATATGTATAAATAAATAAAAATGAATTAATATTATCCTAAGTATTAAATTAAATGTGGCAGTTACACAATGTTGTTATAGAAACTCTAAGAGTTTTGGGTTTGAATTTTGGTATGGGTTATGATATCATGAAAACAGTTTATTAATACTTATTTTTTATTTATTTTTATTCAAATTTTTTAAAATATCGAACACTTTTGAATTATTATCAGCACAGTTTGAGTATAGTTTTGCTTTAATTTTATTTTCCGACAATGGAATGAAACAGTGAAATTTTTGGGTTCCTTGGATCGTTTTCGCGTTATTAAATTGCTCGCTGAGCTCTGAAGCCTTTTTTTCGTACTCTTCAGTAGTAGTAAAACAAAATGATAATTTGGTTAAATCTTTTTCTTTTCTACGATTTGCCCAATCAAAAAGTTCTTTCGCAGTTTTAATTGGATGCTCACGTTCTTTGGCTAAACTTGCTCTTGTGGCCATGCGCTTTATTGTTCCTCCAATAGCATCACAAGGACCTTTGCCATGTGATGTAGCAGAAAAATGCCATTCTGCATCAATTCCGTACATTGATTTAAATTGACATAGGCTCGAAAAATTCTTACGATTTTTGTACTGCGACGCTGCTCCATCAGACATGAAATATATCTTTTTAACTACTTTATTCTTATCAACGCGTAAAAGTTAATCATTTTTCAATGAACAAGTTTACGGATACTGAATCGTGTCTTAAATCTTCGGAAATTATAATAAAACTTAAGTGTTCAATTTGCGTACTTCCATTAAAATAAATAACGAATGGATGAATTGTAGCTTGTTGTACGTTCCAGTGATGGGACTGCACTTCATCTTGCAATACAAAGCTATAATTTTCAGAAAAATCACAAATGACTAAAAATTCACCAGTTTGTAATGTATTTTTTGTATTTTTTAAAAAGCTGGATTGTTCTGTTTTAATGAAATCGTGAGGGATTAAACTTTCTAATTTCAAGCAAAAATATGACACAAACTCATCTACAGGTTTTACAATAGTTTCTATGTCACACCTATCCGTGGTCACCCATTGCTCAAATGATAACTGATCAATATATTTTTCTTCAAGCTCAGCGAATAAAGTATTTTCCAATGATGAAGAATCTGGACAATCCGAACAAGATCGTAGATAGCAATTTGATGTTGTATTTTCACACAAAAGACTACCAGTTAACATTTTAATATCCTTTGTTAAATTGATTCTTTTCAAACTATGTAAAATAAGATTAATATTATCATGGGTTGTGCACACACACACATTATGTGTTCCTGAATTGGAAAGAAGCTTACATTGCCTTGGCCGAAGGCTTGCAAATGAGGAAAAACCTATTTTAATATTATCGTGAATTTCCTTGAAGCGTGTGTACGCTTCTTTCAAAGTCGTCATCATTAATCGTTTTTGGATTGCTTGACGCTTTCCATCTTTTTTTACTGATACATAATCTTTTTGACCAGGCATAGCTCGACTTACTTCATCATCTTTCATCATCTTTTCTCCGGGTAATAAACGTAATCCATCTTACTCCATTTAATCGGAGTCACTTTTATCCCAGCTATGCCCTCGTTAAAGCGTTCGATGTTGACCTTTTGGATACACTCTTCTTCCGATTGATTTGTTGAAACAGATTTCGCTGATGGTACGGTGGCAAGGCTCTCAGCACTTAATACTTCTGGCAATTCCTCAGTTGCTGTCGTTTTCGAACTTCCTGCGCTCTGCTCAACCGATGATATACAGATTGCTCTTTTGTCAACGTTTAGACGGCAGGACGTGCAAATGCGTAAATTTGTATTCAATGTGGACATTGGAGCATAACCAGTCGCTTTCAGTTTATCTATGGTGCTTTCGGTGAGATTTCGTAACTCTTTTGAACACTTTTCTCCATCAAACGGCCTACAACAGTTGAGAAAGCGGCTACTCATGTTGTTCGTAATATTTCAATAAACAAAATCACTTTTAAGTTTTTACTGACTAGTTTGGTGTCATTTGCTTGACTGAAGAAAAAATTACTATAAGATCTTTTAACAACCTTAGTAGTAGTAATTTTTTGCTTTTCGTGAGCATTGTCATGGTATGTACCTATCATGCATTTGTTGTTGTTGAAGATACCCGTTTCCTCCCGATCATAGTCTATTCTCTAAGAGGTATATTTTTGCAGGTAAACTATAGACGTACACGTGTATATAAATCTTTGATTTTGCAGCTTTTGTCTTAAAAATAACATTTCTGATATGTTTCTATCAACGTTATTATCAACAGGTTTCAACACTATTAAAAGAATTTTTCGCCAGTCACGTGCAATGAAAATTATGACACTATCAATACTTTTGATCACAACACTGGATCGTGTCTAAGTTTCTTATAGATGCTATGAATAATTAAATCAAAATATCATGAAGACAACTTGTTTAAATCACGTCCCTTAACAATAAAATCTGCATCAAACTGCAATTCTCGAAATAACTTACACAGAAAAAATTTTTTTTTACTAAATGTGAAAATTGTGAAATGTTTGAAATGTCATAACTTTTTTGTTTATTAGTTTACCATCACCAAATTTTTATGGTAGATAGCTAATATAATGGACCGTTTTCCTAAAAAAATTACGTTCGAAAAAAGATAGGGTTTTGAGATATTTGAGTTTTGTGACAAAATGATATTTTTAAAGGCAAAAAAATTTTTTTTACTGTGCACATTTTCTTAAGAATCACCATTTAGTTGTCTAACTTTGCTGAAAAAATCATAACAATCGAACATTCCGTTTTTGCTGTGCAGCTTTTTAAATATTTTTGAACCATTTTCACATACACCCTTTTGAAAAGTTAGTCGTGACTCAATATGAAGATTTGATATCGAAAAATGACGATTTAGATGAAATTGAAAAACTGTGCAGAGTTTCAAATATTTTCGAAATGGTCGCTCAGGATCGACTGACATGCCCCCGTGGAATGCCTCTATTGACTTCTGCCGGGAAAATGCATTCTTTGAATGAAGAAACCATGTCTTCTCTTTCCGTCTGCTGGGAGATACATTCTTCGAAAGGTTCATATCAGCTCTTGCATTGAACTGAGCAAATGCTTGAATTGGTAGAGGGAACTACATCATCTTTTGCCTTCTGCTGGATCTTTTGATATCCTTTAAAAGAAGGGATCATATCTTCCCTCGTCCGAAACCGAGCAAATTTTTGAATAAGAGGAAGGTGCCATATCGTCTATCTGCTGTCTGCCGTGCCAATGCCTTCTGTTAAAGAAGAGATCATATTCTATCTTGCCTTCAACCGAGCAAATGTCTGAATTGAAAGCAGGGACCTTAGGGGATGGTGGGTAGACTTGATCCCCGGGGAGACTTGATCACCCCCTGTTTTATCGAGAACTAAAGTAGTTTTGTTCTAGCATATTTTTTTGCATAGATCCTCTAGACTAGACAAATGACCTTTATGTGGTAAGTTATTTTTTGGATTGACAACCTTATTTATTCTGCAGGGCGGTTTGTATGTTTTGACCTTCCCAAAGTTTTTTTTATTGGCCACGCAAAATTTGAACAACTTTTCATAACAATGACCAAATGCTTTCGTTTTTTCATAGCACAAAGCCATAAATATGTATAATGATCTGTACTGAAGAAAATGTCAATACTCCATCAAAGTTTTAGATTATTTGGATTTGAAGTTATTGCCTCAATATGGGGACAATTGATCCCTCATTATTCAGCCATACAAAAATTTGGCGAAAAAATAAAAAAAAATATATAAATCTGTTCTCAGGCTTCTATTTTTTTGTAGATTTGACGAAGGTTGGCAGAAAAAAATATTCATTCCGTAGATATCTTAGAAAGGGGATTAAGTCTTCCTAAACTTTAAAATTGCATGTGCTGTTAAATTTAATAACGAAAATCGTTCATGAATACGCAAAGCAATTCGAAAATTCCGCGAATTTCGTAGCAAAATATTTTTAAAAATCTGAGGGCACCTTTTTAATTTCATCAAAGCAAGTTCTTGGAGAGGGATCAATTTCCCCCGAATATTTGAAAAGTTGATTTTTGACAGCACTCTAAAAAATCGATTGTGTATCAATAACAACAACAATTTAAGGACTGTCATATGTCAGTAAAGTTAAATACTATATTTCTTAGAGAGTCTGTGTGGAAATCGCGTATGTTTATTAACTTTTGGCTGTGTACATCGGAAATCAGAAAAGGGGATCAAGTCTACCCACTCTCCCCTATCGTCTTTTCCCTTTTGATGGGCAAATGTATCCTTTGAAAGAAGGGTTCATATCTACCCTTGCCTTAAACTGAGCAATTGCCTTAATTGGACAAATGAATCACACACTCTCTTGCCTTTTCATACAAAACACGCACACACATACACGCAGACATCATCTCAATTCGTCGAGCTGAGTCGATTGGTGTATAAAACGAATCAATGACAAAAGGTCGAAAGGACAAAAGGTCGAAAGACAAAAGGTCGAAAAGACAAAAGGTCGAAAGGACAAACGGTCGAAAAGACAAAACGTCGAAAGGGACAGAAGGTCGAAAGGACAAAAGGTCAAAAGGCATAGAAGGTCGAACGGGACAAAAGGTCGAAAAGAACAAAAGGTCGAAATGAACAAAAGATCGAAAGGGACAAAAGGTCGAAAGGGACAAAAGGTCGAAAGGACAAATGGTCGAAAAGGACAAAAGGTCGAACGGGACAAAATGTCGAAAGGGACAAAAGGTCTATCCAGAACAAGTTGATAACAAAATGGGTGTGATCCAAAAGAATTTATGAAATGTATTTACCTTCAGGCAGAGATAATTCACTCTTCAAATCAATCAAAGTTGAATAATGCGCAATTTTCAAAGAAGGACTTACAGTGTCAACCCAATTTTGTCACTCCCCGATTTTGTCTACCCCCGATTTTATCACGTATTCGACCCGATTTTATCACGTCCCGATTTTGCCACGTTTTCGACCCGATTTTGTCACCCCAAAAATTGTAGTCATTCTTTTTATTTTCGTAAATAAAACCGCAACCGCACCTCAAAAATTTTAGTCGTTCTTTTTATTTTCGTAAATAAAACCGCAAACAACAATCATTTTCATGAAATAAATTTTACCGCATGTAATTTTCTATGAATAACTTTTCAGTACCTGCGAAGGATTTTGTAAGCATTTTCAACAAGAAATAACGAGTACTGTTCACGCATTTTGCCTTTCCTAGGCATAAACTAATTCATATTTGTAAAATAAATTAAAAAATTGAAGATAATTTTTTTCCCGATTCTGTCACATACCCCATTTTATCACCCCAAAATTCACCAGGGGGTGATAAAATCGGGATATTACTGTATAACTGTAAAACAATATTATGAATATATATAGATAGTAGGGTGGCTCAAATTAGTATGGGAAAAACTTTTTTCAATTTTTTTGATGGGCCGCCCTCTTATTTGGTTCTATTTGATGCCCTGATGCTCTGGACAAAATTTCAGCCAAATCGGTTAACGTTTGGGCGGTGCTAAACTCGTTGGAAGTTTATATGCAAAAATGTATGCAGAATCATCAGTGAAACAGTGAAAAAACAGTGAATTGCAGTTTGACTGCACAACCTACGATGAAAAACTATGATACTCATTCAGATCTTGAATAATTTAATACAGAATGTTATGCAGAAAACCGCGAGAAGATTAGAGTTTGCCCGGCTAAGTTATTAGCATTTCTCTGAAGTGGGGTTTGAGCAATTTTCGTTTCTTTTACCTTTGAAAAGAAATAAATTCACTTCTACAACACTCCAGTTAATTTATTAATATCTTTGCCTAATAAACTCTAATCTTCTCGCGGTTTCAGCATAACATTCTGTATTTAATTCTACAAAAACTGAATGAGTATCATGGTTCTTGATCGTAAATTGTGTCGTCCAACTGCAAATCACTGTTTTTGGATGTTTATGCATATATTTTTCCATATAAACTTCCAACGAGTTTAGCACCGTCCAAACGTAGACCGATTTGGCTGAAAGTTTGTCCAGAGCATCAGGGCATCAAATAGAACCAAATAGGAGGGCGGCCCATCAAAAAAATTGGAAAAGTGTTTTTTGAGCCACCTTAATAGATAGTTCTGATAGAGATAAAAAAGATGGTTGATAAGAAATGAATAAACTTGTATTTCACGAGACAGAGTTGTCCTATACAGTTAGCAGAAAATGCTCTTTTATTTTTCATTATTTTTAACAATTAAATAAAATTCATCTAATAATACATGAATATGTAGATTTTATGAATGTCACTTCGATCTGTCAACATAGTGCACGCCGTAGCCACGCAGACGCACGCATTGAAAATACACCGCTTATAATACACCCTGGAGCAAGATTGATTCTCTCCGTTTCAGTTTCTTTTTTTTTTATATCTTTATTAAAGAGACTTTCAGCCCAAGGCTGGCTCGTCTCGTAGAAATTCAGTTTCTTGTCTACTTCAACCTTTTGTCCCTTTCGACCTTTTGTCCCGTTCGACGTTTTGTCCTTTCGAGCTTTGGTCCTGTTCGACGTTTTGTCCTTTCGAGCTTTGGTCCTGTTCGACGTTTTGTCCTTTCGACCTGTTGTCCCGTTCGACGTTTTGTCCTTTCGACATTTTGTCCCTTTCGACCTTTTGTCCTCTTTGACCATTTGTCCCTTCGACCTTTTGTCTTTCGACGTTTTGTCTTTCGACCTTTTGTCCTTTCGATCTTTTGTCTTTCGACCTTTTGTCCCTAACCCATATAACACTATGGGTCTCTGGACCTTCTATCACAAAATCGTCTTAGAAGTGAATATATAGCCTTTTCGTACCATGGTGTACGTATAGCCGCGGTGTACGAGAAAGGCAAAAAGGAATCGAATTATGCCAAATGACCATTATACCAACGGCCGTTATGCAAAACAAAATTATTCCAAACGACCTTTATGCCAAACGGCGTTATGCCAAACGACTTTATGCCAAATGACCTACCACCCTTTGGAAATACTCACGGAAATTGTATCTGAGAAATCTCCCAAAATTCCCGTAGGAGAATTCCTTCGTATTTTTTACAAATTTCTTCAAGAATTCCTGAGGAACTTGGTTTAGGCATTCCTTCGAACTTTTTAATGAAATTGCTTCAGCAATTATTCCAGGAATTTTGTTAAAAACACAGTAATTCCTTAATAAATACTTTTAGCAAAAAATACTTCTATCAGAATTCATCCAGGAATTCTTTCGATTTTTGCCTTTCTCGGTCAACAAAGTTGTATCGAAAGGCTATATGATCATTCGAAATGTGTATTTTTCACTACACGTCATGTATTACTTGAAATACTCCTTGAGACCTTCGAATATTCTTTTAAGATTTTTCGGGAATCACTTTAGAAATTCTCTCAGAAATTATTCTGAAATTACTTTGAGAGTTCTTTCCAAAATTTCATCTGGAAATTCCTTTGAAATTTTCGTAGTGCATTCTATGATAAAATTACAAAAAAATTCTTCCAACAAAAGTTCGAGAATTATTCTTGCGAGAATTTCGGGGGAAAGCTTTGTACGGTTTTTCCTAAATGATTTCCGCAGGATTTCTTGGAGGAAGTTTATGGGGAATTTCCTGAAAGAAAATACAAAGGCCTTTCCAGAGAATTTTACGAAGGAATCACTGAACGAATTTCAAAAGGAATTCCTAGCATATTTTTCTAATTTATTCCTGGAATTGATTTCTGGAGGATTTCTCAAAAGAATTTGTGAAAAGTTTTCTAAAACATATCCCAAATAAGTTCCTAATTAAGTTTCCGAAAAAAAATCCAAAGAATTTTCTAACGAAATTTCGGAAGGATGTTTCCTAAACTAATTATCGTTAGTATTTTTAAAATAATTTCAACAATTCCTTAAGAAATATCCAAAAGATTTTACTTAGGTATTTCCAATTAGGTATTTTGCAAAGCATTTGAAAAAATCAGAAGAAATTAAAAAAAAACTAAATTTTCTTAGATTTCCTTCTTTGAATAATCGGGGAAGGGCCGTTTTGCCGAATATCGTTTGGCCGAATATACCATTTGGCCGCACAGATCATTAGGCCCAAAGACATTTGACCGAGAGGATCATATAGCCGAATAGGTCTTCTGGCCGGATAAGTCTTTGGCGGAAAAGGTCATTAGGCTGAATAGCCATTTCGCCGAAAAGGTCATTTGGCCGAATATGTTATTAGATCGAATAAGTCATTTTGCCGAATAGGTTATTTGGACGAATAGGTTATTTGGATATTCGGCCGAAAAGGTCATTTGGCCGAAAAAGGCATTTGGCCGAAAAGGTCAATTGCCTGAATAGGTTATTTGACCGACTAGGTCATTTAGCTGACCCTATCAGCACACATGTTCCACCTAGGTTACTGCAACTCATATGTGACCAGATTCAGTCACAATCAAGTAGCTGCAAACTATTTTTGTCTGACTTGTGCTGCTCGGGGAATAGGTCATTTGGCCGAATGCAAAAAGTGAGAAGCGCAAAGTGAGTAATGAGACGTCTCACTTTTCCACTTCGCACTTCTCACGTTTAGCAGTAAGAGAAATAAGGAGTGAGAAGTGAGACCTGACATTTTTTAAAATTAGTTTATATTAAATTAGTTTATCGCTTGACTGGTTAAAGTCTCCAATTATTGTTCTTACTACTGTCGCCAAATTAGAAATGAATCAAAAACTGAGACATTGTTACCATTTTTGCATTCGTATATCATGAGGCTAACACGATAATACTTTTATGCCCATGGAAGTCGAGACAATTTCCAACCCAATTTTTTTTCATATACCGAACAGGGAATCGAATCCAGTCACTTTCGGCATGGTCTTACTTTGTAACCGCGCACCTTACCGCACGGCAAACGAATTGTTTTCTTTAATTATTAAAGCATTGTTTTTTAGAAAACGCTGGCAAATCCTTAAATTTAAATGTCTTCCGAAAAAAAAAGTTACGCCAATTTGGCAACCCTGCGCCCCGCGAAAAAGCGCAAAACGTCACATATCGCGCCTTAATTGCTGCAATTTTGCACCCAACCTCGTCGGGACTTTGGGAGATGGCTTCAATCAAAACGAGCGCCAACCAACCCAAAGTGACATCCACCGAAATGGGATGAGAAAGAACGGTACAGGAGGCTACGGTGGATGACGCTCATGACTACGGCGGGTAATGACACCGATGATTACGACGATAATGACGCTGGCGGCGGGGGCGACGTCAATAACAACCGCACGCGTGATGCAGGTGCTTGCGCGAAAACACGTATAGTTTAGGTACTCATCACCCTCCCCCATCCCTGCCCATAACAGTGAATGTGGTCGTGAGCTACCAGCGCAATTTTCGAGGGATGTGATTTGAATATTTTATGCACCGGGTTTTCAACATAGAATTTATTCGATTCGTTTGAGTTTCGGAGCTGGGGCTGGTTGACGGATTGAAGGATGCGATTTAGTTCGGTAACACATGGAAGCTGGAACGGTGGTGCCGCTGGGCGTAGGATTTCAGCTGACGGCGTTGCACCGGCGATTGGGAAGCGGCTGCGGTGTTGCAGGAGTTGGACCGGAGAGAGGCCAGAGATGAAGTTGAATGCGACGTCGATAGCTGGGGTAAATAGGACCAGGCGAGGCTGGTGGAACTTGTGTTGGAAGCGTCGATGTGGCGCGGAAACTGGAACGAACCGAATGTTTGACGACTGATGGGAGATTTGCGCCGAACGTCACCAGCTGTGACATTTAGTTCCGATTCATGTTGGAACTCGTTACAGTCTTCGGTTGGTTTGTGCTGAACAGGACTTGAAAACGACTCGTCGTTGGGATTATGGTTTTTCGATTGCTTTGTATCGGCGGTTGGAGCGTATTGTTGTGATCGTTCTCGGTCACTGAATTTTAAGTCGGGTTCAACATAACCATTGATCACTTCACTTGTTTCGTTAGATTTTACAACTATTTCGGGCAAAGTAGTAATTAAAGACTTTCGCCTTTCCTTATCTTCGTTATTTTCAAGTGTTTTCGTTGAATGCTCAATAATATCGTTCTTCAACTGAGCTGAATCAGCTTCTGTAATCACCACATTGCTATCAACTATCGACTCTAATTTTTCTGATGTGAAATGAGACTTTGAATCATCATTTTTGTTTAAACCTTCGCACGCTTCCACCGACAAACTGGAATTCGATTGCGCATCGTCCTTCTTAAATCGGGATTTAATCTCAATAGCATTCTGCAGAACCCGTTCCGACTCTCTGGATGGCGTCACTGCTTCGCGAGTAATCAACACTTTGCTATCAACTATCGACTCTAAATTTCTTGATGTGAAATGAGACTTCGAATCATCATTTTTATTTAAACTTTCGCACACTTCTACCGACAAGCTGGAGTTCGATTGCGCATCATTCTTTTCAAATCGGGACTTAATCTCAATAGCATTTTGCCGAGCCCGTTCCGGCTCTCTGGATGGCGTTACTGCTTCACGACTAATCATCACATGGTTATCAATTATCGACTCTGAATTTTTTGATGAGAATTGAGACTTTGAATCATGATTTTTGCTTAAACTTTCGTACTCTCCCATTGACAAGTCAGTATTGGACTGCGCATCTTTCTTTTCAAAGCGGGACTCAATCTCAATAGTTTTCTGTTGGACCCGTTCCGGATCTCTGGCTGGCGTCGTTGCTTCGTGAGTCCCCCATCTATTCGGTCGAATGTTGCGCGTTGCCTCCGCTGCTGGCGAGGGCGATGAAAGCGTCGACAGGGAAGTGGACGATGATTTCTCCGATGATCGCTGCACGATGGTCTGCGATTTTGCCGATCCACTGGAACGGAAGCTGCCCAACGAAAGCGATTCACATTCCTCGATTTCAACGGTGGTGCTGTTGTTAGAGCTGCCGGTGTTGGAACGCCGCACTGCGAAAGGGGAAAACCAAAGGTGTGCTTAGATCTTAGATCTCAGGAATGGGACTATTGTGGCCAAGGGCACTCAAACAATCAAGGTAGCTGTAGCGGTGTGTTAGTTTTGGATTAGTTTAATCAACTAATTTTGCACAGTAGAATATATCAACCGGTATTAGCATCATTATTCGCGCAAATGTTCATAATCAACTTTGGTTCTGACATTCGATTTATGTTACTGATCCAAGTATAATTAATTTCAACACATGTTCCAATCGGCAAAATCAATCGCCACGCCAGCACAATTCATAACTTATTATGGGAAACATATGTTTCCAGCTTGTTGAACCAAATGAGTTGCAATGAAAAACAGCAAGTGCTCTTTTATGGCAAGTTATAAATAATATCGCTATGATCCCTCCTGCCCTGGGTCCGATAACGGTGACCGCTCCATTTCCGTCCATTCCATTTCTAACTGAAACAATGACGATACGCAAACAAGGAGAAAAAAAAATCACGATGATTAATCGCCACAGTTTTATTTATCAAACGTCACATTTCGCGAGTGGCTGCGTCATCGTCACCGTCACGTCATGCCGCCCACCCTCGTGTTAGGATATTTGCAGAAGCGCGCAAAACAGGCGACAAATTATGCTGATTAATGATGGCGCCCCGGGCCGTCGTCGTGGCCCCATGACCAGATGCGGTGATGGTGGCGGTCCACATCGCCAGCGTGGAACGTTAATTGTAATCAATGTTTGACGGAAGGAGAACAAACAAACGTGAAACGATAGGTCTTGTACGAAAGATAAGGAAAGTGCAAAACCATTGCTCATCTATCACCCAATCTTCGACCGGCCGGTAGGATTTGTACTGGGCGGAGATAATTGGGATAGATGGCCGAAAGGAAAGACCAACTGGGACGAGCTTTCGTGGATTAGAAATGGTAATCACCTGGTTTCCCGCAGAAAACATTCATTAAATCGCTCTGATTAAGATGAGATAAGATGGCTCAATTTGTACTGCGAGTAAATAAATCGAAAACAAGAATTAGCAATTGTATTTATTGTACTACGGAGCTCAACTGTCGCAATTTTTGACACAGACAAGTGCACGTTTGTCAAGCATGGATATAACGGCGGATTTGAATTTCATCAATTGCACTTGAAGATTTTTTGATGATTAGGCCGTTACAAATATTTAATTGACTTTTTGTCCTACTGGTCTCCGAAAGGTCAAGGGGGGGGGGGGATAGTAAAAAATAAATATTAAAATGAAAAAAAATAAAAAAAGTCCTCGGATTTGTTAAAGAATGTTTTGAAAATCCTCAAAATCATCAGAATTTTATTTTGTTGCCCCCTCAAAATATTATTTTTTGGCAAAAAAAATCCGAGGGGGGAGAGACAATATAGATTTTAAATATTTGTATCGGCCTTACCATATTTATGTAGAGGAAATGCTCCTGGAATTCATCTCATGGCTCCGATATTTATCCCATCAAAAACAAAGTAATGGAAAGCAATTTGATTTGTTTCTTATTTTCGTGTTTTTTTTTCAGCAATGAGCTGGTGCTGTATTTATTTGTTTCGCAATTAGATGAATATATGGTCGGGGTTCAGCCAAAACGCACCAAGCGGCTTTTTGACTGACTGCCGGTATTTTGCTTGCAAAAAGAAAACGGACGTCATTTCATATCAACTCATTCGTACATGTGTTGAAGGATATCCACAGTTATGAGGTTGAGGGACATCCAATACAATTTTTGATCAATTGAATCTGCTAACCGAAATTTTGGATAGAAAAACGGGTCATTTTTTGTTGGCGCTTAGTGCGATTTGGCAGAACCCCGGCCATATGTACAGTGAGATGGAGATCGGGACAGTTCCCCTAAATTTTTAAAGAAAGTATTGGTGTCATATGAATGTAGCACGAGAATTGGGATGACACAGCATGAAGTTTAGCGACTCAGACCCCCAAAACCTAAGAGTTGTGGAAGGAAGCGGCGGTAAATTAAGCAAAATACAATTTCCATGAGGAATTAGAAATTTCCCATAAAAAAATAAGAAATTGTCAATAAAGAAATCAGGGTATGAGCAATAAATAAATGTTAAACTTCCACAAAATAATGCAAAATTTCCACAAACAATTGAGAATTTTTCACAAAACAAGAATAAATTAGCACTTTTAAAAGCAAAAAAAAATATATAAAAAAGCAGAATTTTCCATAAAGAAATCAATATGTTCTACAAAAAATAGAATTCCTATGGAAAATCAAAAAAGGTTTTTTTTTAATTTTATTTAGCATTAAGCGATTATATTATTTTAGTAGTATTAAGTTTATGGGCAAACATAAAACTTCCTTTATAATTTTGTACATAATAATAATTCATAATTTGTTATTCATATCATGGATTTTATTTAATTTTCTAAAATATTTATCAGAAGAATTTAAAAACTCCCTTCTGAAAACTTGTTTATATGGAACCAGTGGCGTAGCCATACGCCACTGAATGGAACCATTGGTTTTTCTTTTTGCCTCTTCTCACGGGTGTACAGTATATGAAAAGCAAGCGTGTTACGGAGACACGGAGACGTTCGGACCTCTTAAAGGCAAACTCGTCCTTTTAGTTCAGAGTAAGCTTTAAACTGAACTTATTTATTTTTACATTTTGTTTAGGTTTTAGGATTTAATAGTTTTAGGTTACTCACAATATCTTCTTCTTTGTTCACAAATCTGTTCTCGTGTAACAAGTTTTTACGTTGAAATAGTGTCCTTAAAACTATTTATTTATCCCACTCGTATGTCTTCCTCTTGCTGCTGTCTTCCAAAAAATGTTTATCTCGTTACAGATGTGAAACATCGCCAATGATATCAACTAAGTGAATATCAGCATCATATGTAATTAATTTAAGCACCCTAAATTCCCTTCCTTTCCTTCAATATTATTGTATTCCCTAACCTCGACCAAACCGCGAGTCTTACGGTTCCCCAAAACTAACATTAGTGTATAAGAATCTCAATAAACTGTATTTAAAACATGATTCTGGCTCCGTAACGCTTCACGGCAAATGAGCCCTCCAAATAAATGATAGATTAAAAAAAAAAAAAAACTATTTATTTTATGAGTGTTGAGTGTACAATTTTAATGCAATACTTACGATAGTCATATCTCGACCAGCAAGGCATGTCCAATTTTCAGGCAAGAGCAGCAAATGATAAAAATAAAAACGGACAAAAACATTTCATACACCGCAGCCCGGAAACAAGTTATCAACAACAACGAAAAACCAAGTTACGCAAAAGTTACAGGCGATGTCCAAACTATTATTGAAAATGCAAGAAAACAGTGGGAAAAGGAGCTGGAGGAGAAAATGAGCTTTATCTCGGAAAAAATGGAAGTTATTTCGGAACGAATGGAAGCGCACAATGAAAAAGAAGCAAATACCAAAAACTGGTACAACTACCTCAAAGATAAAGAAAAGAATTTAAAGATCACTGAAGAGAAAATGCAAAAAGATATCGAAGAAATGAAAACGCACTGTGACAAGCTAACAAACGAGCTGCAGAAAAAGGATGAATTAATAGAAAAACTAACGAAAAACATTGAGAAGCAGACCCAGAAAACGATCACAACTAAAGACAAACATGGAAAAAAATTAAATGTGACAAACCGATCGAATCATCTCCCGACAGAGAAACCAGAGAAGGCACACCGAGAAGGAAAAGCAACCGAATAAACAACAAAAACAACAACAAACAAAGAAAAACGGATTCCTCAGACATGGAAACAGAGGAATTAAAAGACGATAACTGATAATATCAACAATAAAATCAAATCTGAATATGACCACGCTTATACAATGGAACTGTAACGGTATACGGAGCAAACACGCAGAACTTCAACTACTAATAAGTGAACATCAGCCTCTTTTCCTGGCCATACAAGAAACCAGGACAAACCCAAAGACAGCTTTTAATATAAAAGGATACAACTCGATATTTGAGCATCGACCATCTGGTCAAGGAGGGGTAGCTATGCTTATAAAGAAGGGAATCCCTTTCACCCCAGTACAAATACAAACAGACCTAGAAATCATCAATCAGAAATCATCGCGGGGGCAGCAGGGACCATGTCCAAGGGCTTGACGACCCCTCCCCAGCTGTCTGTGAGTCAGGGAGAACTGCCTAGGGCGTGGTGGGATTTAGCAGTGGGCTCTGCTAAAATCCCTCCCAAAAAACCACAAGTGCCCGCAAGCAGACTCTATCAAAGCGACTGTGTGCCGCTTCAAAAGCACAAGCCCAGGGAGTGCCACTGGCACATCAGGGTTGATATCAGTAAGACCCTGATTATGGCATACTGGTTGCGTGTACTGGTTTCGTATTTGGATATTGTTATATTATGAGGTGAGGGCTGGCAGTCTGACATTCTACTCTCTTAGTAGGGTCGGGTGACACTGACTCGAAACGGCGAGTGGGCTAATGGCTAGGCTGTCTTCCGTCCCATAAAACCGTGGCGGGCCTTGTAGCACGCTGCCCAATCCTGCCATCCAGTTTTGCCTACTGGGTGGGAGTAGGCTCAGATGCCCTTTCCTGACTTGCGCTGATCTGGCTCTGAACACGCAAGTGTCAACCCTCGTATGGCCTCCCTGCTTGCCGCAAGGCAGGCATAGATAACCATGGGATTACTAAAGGCGAATACACCAGTAGGATTCGGCGGCAGCCGCAAGGGGGACCAATATAGCAATGAGTATTGAACGAAATCAATCTTTGGAGTTGAGGTGACGGACCCCTTTGCCAAAAGGGGTCTAGCGAGGTCCCCTATTAAAGAGGGGGCGAGTGGAGTGACGGTCGCTGCTATTGGAAGTACCGAAGAGTCTCCAGTGGTGGTGAGGAGTACCCTGCCTGCACGCCTGACAAGCCACTACCAGGGATACGAGTGGTGGCCGAGCAACTCGATGAGATCATCGAGTTCGTAAGCGGCAGGCAGAACACCAACAAGGAGCTTAAGCAGAGCCTGTTGGTGCTCCGGCGAGCTGTTCGTGTCGCAAGACAAGAACAGGTCGCTTATATCAGGCGTGTAGCGGAAGCAGAGAGGGTAGCCAAAGGTACGCAGACCAAGGCCCTCTCCTCCCCTAGGTCGTGTTACTGCGGCGAAAGAGGCGACCGCCCTTACGGCCAGTGAGGGCAAGAAAACGCCAAGTAAGAAGCGACCCAAACGCGCTACCATTAAGGCGAAGCGTCGCCTGGATGGTGCACCGGAGCCTGAAGGGCGTATGCCCAAGAAGGCGAAAGGCACTAGACAGGCACAAGTTGCTGAGCCACAAGCTGGCCCCAGGACAGGTGCTACCGGTGCCTTGAGTCCGGGCACAAGTCTTATGACTGCAAGGGCCCAGACCGAAGCAAAACGTGTCGTCGCTGCGGCGAGGAGGGACACAAAGCACAGGAATGCGACAAGGCACCTAGGTGCCTTATCTGCGCCAGTAAGAAGCAGGCCCGGAACCATGCTATGGGCGGGCCTGCGTGTCCCTTCGGAGAAGCCAATCGGAAAAAGCCGTGCAAGTAACACAGCTGAATCTGAATCACTGTGCACCTGCCCAGCAACTGCTGTGGCAGGCGGTCTCGGAGTCGAGGATCGATGTCGCCCTCCTGTCCGACCCGTACAACGTCCCTGTCGGCAATGGCAACTGGGTGGCGGACGGGTCTAGGTCGGCGGCAATCTGCACAACGGGAAGGTACCCCGTTCAAGAGGTTGTACACTCCTCCGCGGAGGGTGTCGCGATAGCCAAGATCAACGGGGTGTTCTATTGTAGCTGCTACGCCCCACCAAGGTGGCCAATGGAACAGTTCAACCATATGATCGACAGGCTATCGGCCGACCTGGTAGGTCGGAGCCCGTTCGTTATAGCGGAAGACTTTAATGCTTGGGCAGTGGAATGGGGCAGCCGCTGCACCAATCAGAGGGGACAAGCGTTACTCGAGGCACTTGCAAAACTCGACGCAGTGCTTGTCAATGACGGAGCCAGTAGCACATTCCGTAGGAATGGGGTCGAGTCATGGATAGATGTAACGTTTGTCAGCCCAGTTTGGTCTCGGACCTGGACTGGAGGGTAGACGAGGGCTACACCCATAGTGATCACCTAGCAATTCGCTTCAAGGTCAATTATGGTGTGCAGCGTCCGAGGGCGGGTGATCCCTGTCAGGTCCGTGAGTGGAAGACCATTCACTTCGACAGCGAAGTTTTCACCGCGGCCCTGGGACTGGAGGCCAACACAGACAGTCTAAGCGGGGATGCGCTGATAGCTGTCCTATCACGCGCGTGCGACGCTACTATGCCGAGGAAAGCCCTGCCAAGAAATGGCAGACGCCCGGTATACTGGTGGAGTGCCGAAATTGCAGCCCTACGATCAGCCTGCCTCAAGGCTAGACGTAAGACGCAACGAGCCCGCACCGAGGAGGAAAGAGCGGTCCGCCGGGAAGTGTTTCAAGCTGCGAGACTGGCCCTTAACAAGGCCATCAAGAGCAGCAAGAGAGCGTGCTTCGACAACCTGTGCGAGGGTGCCAATGCGAATCCGTGGGGTGACGCCTATAGGATCGTGATGGCCAAGACCAAAGGGGGCTCTTCACCCCCCGAACGGTCACCGGACCGGTTGGCGAGGATTATCGAAGTACTCTTCCCGTCCCGAGCCACAAGTCCCTGGCCTCCTCCTGCGCTGGGAGTGTGGCCGAAATGGTGGCTCCGGTGACGAACGAAGAGTTACTCGCAGTGGCTAACACCCTTGCGATGAACAAAGCTCCAGGCCCCGATGGAGTTCCAAACAGTGCACTTAAGGCAGCGATCATAGCGAACCCGAACATGTTCAGGCTAGCTATGCAGAGATGCCTGGATGAGTGTTGTTTCCCTGAGAGATGGAAAAGGCAGAAGTTGGTACTGCTGCCGAAGGCCAGGAATCCTCCGGGCGACCCATCGGCGTACAGACCAATTTGCCTGATCGACACGACTGGTAAACTGCTCGAGAGGATCATCCTCAACAGGCTCAAACCGTACGCAGAGGGTACGGACGGTCTGTCGAGCAACCAGTTTGGTTTTCGGAAGGGTAAGTCCACGGTGGACGCTATCAATTCAGTGCTAAAGACGGCAGAGGTAGCGATCCTACGGAAAAGGCGAGGAATTCGCTACTGTGCCTTGGTGAAACTGGCCGTGAAGAACGCATTCAACAGCGCAAGCTGGGATGCCATCGCGCTCATTACACCGGCTTAGCCTGCCGGTGGGACTGTACCGGGTCTTGGAATGCTACTTCCAGAACCGTGTGCTGCTATACGAGACAGATGCCGGTCAGAAAAGTGTTCCTATTACCGCAGGAGTCCCGCAAGGGTCAATCCTGGGCCCGGTACTATGGAACCTGATGTATGACGGGGTTCTGAAGCTAAAGTTCCCTCCTGGTGTGAAGATCGTCGGCTTTGCTGACGATGTAACCCTTAGAGGTCTACGGGAGTCAATCCTCGAAGTAGAGCTAACCGCAGAACACGCGATCAGCACTGTGGCGGACTGGATGAGTGCGAGAGGCCTTGAGCTCGCTCAACATAAGACGGAGGTGGTTATCGTCAGCAACCGTAAGTCGGCACAACATGCAGTTGTACCCGTGGGAGACGTCGCGATCACTTCAAAGCGGAGTCTGAAGATTCTTGGGGTCATCATAGACGACAAGCTTACCTTCGGTAGCTATGTCGAATATGCGTGCTAGAAGGCTTCGACTGCTGTGGCGGCGTTATCGAGGATGATGTCCAACAGCTCCAAGGTGTGCGCCAGTAGACGTAGGCTACTTGCAGGCGTTGTCGCATCTATCCTTAGGTACGGCGGCCCGTCCTGGGCAAAAGCACTGTGGGTAACCAGTTACCTGAAGAAACTGGAGAGCACCTACCGCTTGATGTGTCTCAGGGTGATATCGGCCTACCGCACGGTATCGCGCGACGCATCCTGCGTGATAGCGAGTATGATGCCAGTCGGGCTGGTCATCCGGGAGGACGAGGAGTGTTTTGACCTACGTGGCACCAGAGGAGCCCGCGAGCGTACCAGGGTGACTTCGGTTGCCAGATGGCAGCGCGAGTGGGATAACTCCTCGAAAGGTAGGTGGACCCACCGGCTGATTCCTAACATATCAAGCTGGGTGGGGAGACCCCATGGGGAGGTTCACTTCCATCTGACACAATTCCTGTCAGGCCATGGCTGTTTCCGACAGTACCACCACAGGTTTGGGCACGCGGAGGTCTCCGTCTGCCCTGACTGCCCAGGTGTTGACGAAACTGCAGAGCACATACTGTTCGTATGTCCTCGTTTCGACGTCGAAAGAAGAGCAATGCTAGACGTTTGCGGCCGGGACACAACTCCGGATAATCTTATCCAAAGGATGTGTCAAGCGGTGGAGAAGTGGAACGCAGTCTCGACTGCAACCACTCAGATTGCCTGCAGCTTGCAGAGAATCTGGCGCGCCGAGCAACAATCGACAAGCATGACTAACTTGTGATTGGTAAGTTAGAGCGAAAGTGCCGAACGCGAAGAAGTGTGTGTGAATGGTCTGCCCATGCAGAGGTAATGGCGCAGCGGGTGGCAACCGAGATCGTCACCTCGAAGCATGGCAGAAGGGTGAATGAATAGGTGTATGTATGGACTGCACACGCCGCGCTGGGAGTAGCGCAGGAATGTTGGTTCCTACGACTACTGATACCCCGCGGCGTGGCAGAGGAGTGTGGGTGAGCATCCAAGTTAGTCTCACATGGTACGAAAGGAATGAGTTGAGTCGTGTTGAGCTAGTCTCATATGGCATGAACGAGGTGAGTCAGACTCACATGGTATGTCAGAAGTGGGAACCTAAGCGAAGAGTCCCACAAGGGATGCCAGAGGGAGTGTTAGGTCGAATGACTCGAGTAGTATGTGTCAGCGCGAACTGAATGAAAGGGGTGAACAGTCTCACATGGTACGATAAAGGTGGGCATACAAGTTAGTCCCACACGGCATGAGAAGGGTGGGCACAAAAGTTAGTCCCGCACGGCATGAGAAGGGTGGGCACACAAGTCAGACCCATAGGAGCGTAGCGTGTGTGCAAGCATGGAGTGCATGAGCATGAATCAAGGGTTTGGGTGGGCATACAAGTTAGACCCACATGGCATGAGAAGGGTGGGCACACAAGTTAGACCCGCACGGCATGACAGAGGTGCAACAGAGTATGTAGGGTGTGTTTGAGGGTGAGATAGAGCGAGCACCCAAGTCAGTCTCGCACGGGACGGGTGCCTGTGTGAGCGAGAACGAGCGAGTACGTTTAGTACTGCCATCCCCCAGAAGTAGTACTGGGAGGTAGTTCCTGGGGGAAACGATGGTGGAGCCCAAGGGAGTTTAGTCGGTATTACCGGTATGGTCGAGTCCGACACTCCAGTACACTTCCGTGTGGTAGTTTGGCAACTACAATGCACGTGTACTGGGTTAGTGTGTAAATGCATTCTCCCTTGAAAAAAAAAAAAAAAAAAGAAGAAAAAAAAAAGAAGAAATCATCGCTATAGAGGTAAATACACCCTTCAAAATGACAATCGCATCAATATACATTCCGCCAAATATAACATTGGATACTAAAGAATTTGACAAAGTGCTACGCACTTTACCGAAGCCACTAATAATGGCCGGTGACTTAAACGCTCACCACGCGCAGTGGGATTTGAAGCGCCAAGATTCCAGAGGTAAAGAAAGTATTAAAATAATAGAAGACCATGGATTATTAACGCTAAATGATGGCCAAACAACCTTCATACACTCAGCCAAAAGAAACGATATGTACATCACATCAGCAATCGATGTAACAATATGCAGCCCTGAACTAGCATCAAAATTAGATTGGACCATAATAAACGACCAGCATAGCAGCGATCATTTTCCCATTAAAATCGGAACTATTCAGGTCAACTGCCCTAACAAACAATATCCCAAATGGAAAATCGACTCCGCAGACTGGAAAAAATACGAAGAGATTCTCGAAGATCATATAAACCCAAATGAGGAATACTCAATAGAAGATCTGACTACTAACATCAGACTTGCCGCCCTAGCATCAATCTCAAGAACATCAGAAGTGGTATCAAAAAAATCCGTACCCTGGTGGAATGACAACACCCGGGAAGCAGTGAAACAAAGGCGAAAATCTCTCAGAAAATTAAAAAGCACACCTACTGACCACCCTGATTACCAAATGATCCACGACAACTTTCGTAAACACAGATACGAAGCAAGGAAAATCATCAAAGAAGAGAAACAGAAATCGTGGGAAAAATTCACTTCTGAGATAAATGAACACACAACCCCAAAAGAAGTTTGGAACAAGATCAGAAGCATATCAGGAAAAAAATCAAGATGTTCACTGTACAACAAAGAATTTACTTTGGAAGAGCTTATATACCATATGGACTCACTGAAAGGATCCTCACCTGGTCCTGATGATATCCACAATCAAATGCTGAAAAGACTTCCACTATTTATCAAGAAGAAATTACTTGCATCATACAATAACATTTGGATCAATGGAATATTCCCCAACACCTGGAGAGAATCTCACCTAATCCCAATCCCTAAACCAGGAAAACACACAAACGATCCAAAAAATCTTCGACCCATATACCTATCAAGCTGTGTGATGAAACTTTTCGAAAGAATGGTCAATCGCAGACTAATGAACGAACTCGAAAATAAATCAGTCCTGGGACCTAATCAATTCGCTTTCTGGAAAGGAATCTGTCAAAAGCTGGCATAGGGGGACACATGGCTACCTTTTGCCAAAAATTTCTCGAAGAAAGACGTTTCAAAGTGCTTTATCAAGGGCATTTCTCCTTTGAACAAATTCAACAAAACGGAGTACCACAAGGATCAGTACTTGCTGTCACATTTTTCCTAGTTGCTATCAATAGCATAAACGATTGGATACCCAAAAACACCATTATCAAACTATATGCAGACGACATCACCATCGCCGTAATCACAAGATGCGCCAGATGGACCCGCTTTAAGATATAAAAAATCCTAGACCGAATTAAAGACTTGTGCACTGAAACTGGATTCACCATCTCTACTCAAAAGTCGTCAATTATGCACATTGGAAACCGGAAAAAACTTCTAAAACAGCCTCCTGCTATACTTGATAAAGAACCAATTAAACTAACAAAAAATACAAAACTGTTAGGAATATGGCTAGATCACAAACTCAACTTCAAACATCATATTCAAACGAAACGAGATGAATGTAAACGAATATTAGCCCTGATGAAAAGTATAAGCAGCACAAATTTCGGAGCAGATCGAAGATCATTACTTCGGATATTAAACATCATGCTTGTTCCCAGACTTATATACGGAGACCCTATAATAAGCCGAGCTAAAGATACCGATCTCAACAGACTGTGCCCCATATACCATCAAGGAATTCGAATAGCCACTGGGGCATTTCACTCCAGCCCAATTGAAAGTCTGTTAGCAGAAAGTGGACAACTTCCATTGGATCTTAGAATATCTGAAGCACTTATCTTATATTGTACAAAACAAATGTGCCGTAAAGCTATCTCCCCAACCTGTACATTAGCAGAGCGATCAAACGAAAAATCAGAGACCCTGAACATCCCACAGGTAAACGTTACCATAGGGCAATCAAATTACAACACCATCAAACAAATAAACGGAGTCAACATAACCACACTCAATACTCTAACACCCACCGAAAAAGAATCCGTTTTCTCGAAGCATGCAAACTTAAATACCCCCACCACAAACACATATACACCGATGGATCAAAAACCAGACAAGGAACGGGAAGCGGAATATACTCGAGTGACCATGAAATTAGCATCAATCTTCCTAAACATTTATCCATCTTCAGCGCGGAAGCATACGCAATAAATAAAGCAATTGACCTCAACCCCACTGAATTGACGGTCATATTCAGCGATTCTCAAAGTGTCCTCGCGGCAGTTAAAGGACACAACTCTAACCACCCAAGGATAGAAGATATCAAAAACAAAGTAACACAAAACCCTGGCCGCTTAGACCTGTGATGGGTACCAACTCATATAAACATAACTGGCAACGAAAAAGCCGACAAACTAGCGAAACTTTCCACAGCAGCACAGACATCCACTAATATTGAAACAACATACGATGATTACAAAAAGCTAGTTAAGCTCCATACAAGACTAACATGGTAGAATGTCTGGCACAATAACCGCGGACACTTGAGAGAAATAAAATATGATACAAGCGAATGGTCAACATCCTTCTCGATGAATAGAGAAGAAAGCAGAGCTATTACCCGACTCAGAATCGGTCACACTAGAATTACACATGGACATTACGCCCGCATGGAAGCCGCACCCGCCTGCTCAGCATGTGGCTCCCCAATTACAGTGAAGCACATCATTCTGGAATGCACCAAATTCACCAAACACCGTATCGAAGAAAATATCGCCAATTCACTCTACCTGGCCCTAGGAAACGATATCAATGAACTTAGAAGAACGACATCATACCTCACGAAAACGAATTTGATCCACGAAATTTAACGCATCAGCAAAAATACTTACACGATGAATAAGCCAACCACCGAGCTACGCAGCATAAGGGAATCAAGATAATCGGGAATAAGATGACGGGAACCCGGACCAAAGGCTAACACGAACGATAAATCCACAGTGACTAGATATAAGAATGTATTGTAATATTATCCTCCGGTGACTTGAATTACAACAAGTTAAAAAGGTCACCTAAATAAATCAAATACAACAACAACAACAACAACTTACGATAGTGATTTATTAACAGAAACTAAGCAGAACTAACTATTAATTTATTTTATTTCAACGTGTGTCGTGTGTCTTACAATTTGGAATCACAAATGACAAGGAAAATTGTACTAATTAACTGACATTTGCATGACGTCTTCAAAAAGTTACAGTTTCAGTTAACCAGTCTCAACCGTCCTTATTGTGCGTTACCCGGTAACGAGGGGTCCACAACTGTTGCGCACATACCCCTCCCCGTATTGCTGCAAGTTACTTCAGCCATACCTCCAATATTACGCTCGTCCAGGACAGCTAACTTAGTCACCGGCCATACACAAATTCCTGTTGAAGTTCTCACATCTGCACTTCTTACTCATCCGTCTTTTCCAGGGTGCACTTTCACGACGACTCCTCGATTCCAGCTACTTCTCATCTTTTCGTCGAAAGCAATAACTAAATCGCCAACTTGTAGCAGTTGCCCCTCGCTGAACCACTTCGTCTCCCTTGCAATAACGAGTACATATTCCTTGATCCACCTCTTCCAGAATCTATCTAGCATTACCTTAACATGGTTCCAATTTGATCGCAGCACCGATTTTTCGTCCTGAAGTGCTACTGCTGGTTGGCATACCCCGTTGGAACTAAGAAGCAGAAAGTGATTTGGGGTCAGCGCTTCATCCTCTGCAGCTTCCAACGGTAGGTACGTGAGGTGGCGCGTGTCACCATAGACTCAATTTCTGCTAATGTAGTGAGCAGTGTATCTTCATCGGCATTTCTGGGGATCTCCATAGCAGTCAACCCATTTTTTACTGACTTCACCAGCCTTTCCCATACGCCCCCATGTGTGGAGCGTAGGGAGGGCTTAGCTTTCACTGTGTGACTCCATTAGTAAATGACGTTGATAGTTCAGCGTTCATTCGACGAATTTGATCTCTGAGCTCTTTCCTTGCTCCTTGGAAATTCGTTCCTTGATCCGAGTATATTTCCAACGGAGCACCACGGCGAGCTATAAATCTTCGGACTGCCATCTTGCACGATTCTGTGGAAAGAGTGAATGCCACCTCCAGGTGAACTGCCTTGGTTGTAAGGCAGGTGAACAGCGCCACCAACTGTTTGGCCTTAGCTCGGCCGATTCTCACCGTCAGTGGTCCAAAATAGTCAAGGCCAGTATAGGTGAATGGCTTCACGTATGGCGCAAGTCGCACCTCCGGAAGTGAACTCATTCGTGGAGCCTGTGGAACAGCTTTTTTGACTTTGCACAGTTGACAATTTCTCGCTACTTTCTTCACCAGAGATCACGTGGTACTTCTGCCACACTTGATTGACGATCGTCTCATTGTTGGCATTGCCAAACTTGCGATGAACTTTGTCGATGATCAACGCCGTAACGTAGTGCCCTTTGGGCAGAATCACTGGGAATTTTACATCGCTTGCTAACCGTATGACACCATCAGCTTCAATGAAAGGGCACAACTTGTAGGTCTTGGTTTTGTCTAACACTTTCGATACACTGCACAGTGGGGAAAATGCGACCCAAAAGGTACCTATTTATTGCGGCTAATTGCTGCACCGGAAAAATACCATTCCTAAAAGGAAAATCCACGACAAATCGAATGGTGCTATCTTCATTCGCTACAATTTAAAATCGATTGCGGCTAACTATTTCTATGTTTTCTGATGCTAATTAAGTAGAAAATACTAATGGTATCTATTCCGACCTTATACCATGACTGAAAGTGGCCATTTTGCCCCATTTACCCCAGGAATCGTATTTTTATATGACAGCTACAATTTAAAATCATATTCGGCTGACTATTTCTTTGTTTTTTATGCAAGTTTAGTGGAAAATACGAATGGTATAAATTCCGGCTTTGAAAAATGACTGGAAGTGGCTATTTTGCCCCATTTACCCACGAAAATCGATTTTTTCTAAGACAGCTACAATTTAAAATCGATTTCGACTAACTGTTTCTATGTTTTCTGATGCTAATTAAGTAGAAAATTAGTGTAAACTATTTCGACCTTATACCATGACTGGAAGTGGCCGTTTTGCCCCATTTACCCCTGTAATTGTATTTTTCTATGACAGCTACCATTTAAAATCAAATGCGGCTGATTATTTCTTTGTTTTTTTATGCAAGTTTAGTGGAAAATACGAATGGTATAAATTTCGGCCTTGAAAAATGACTGGAAGTAGCCATTTTGCCCCATTTACCTTCGATTTTTTTTCTGGAAGCTACAATTCAATTTTTTTTATATCTTTATTAAAGAAATTTTCAGCCCTAGGCTGGCTCATCTCTTACAATTTAAAATTGATTGTGGCTTATTATTTCTGTTTTCTGATGCTGATTTCGGCCTTGAATCATGACTGGAAGTGGCCGAATAGAATCTATTCCTAAGCATACGCGGTATTTCGAAAAAATTCGTTTCAGGTGGTTCGGAACGAAATTTCGCGGAATTCGAGCATGGCGAAATCTGATTTTTTCATTTCGTTTCGTTTCGTAAAATTACAAAAAATTCGCTAGAAAAAAATAGCTCCTAACGAAATTTAACGGAATTTCGCCGAATTTCGAAACAAATTTAAACTTAAACCATACTTTATATTATCAAAAATTTTGGCTGCGCCGCTGAACTAAACCATAAAACTATTTTCAAAACTTAAGTTATACAATTTTTTCTATTAACGTTCACTTTTTCTTCTTCTTCTTCAATGGTTCTACATCCCAACTGGAACTTGATCTGCTTTTCAACTTAGTATTCTATTAGTACTTCCTCAGTTATTAATTGAAAATTTTGCTATGTCCACCATTGCATGAGTAGGTATCTTGTTTTTTTTTTCTTCCTAAGCAATGGAGGGGAAATCTGCTCAACAGACATCCTGGGTTGGACGTCCAGGGAGTGCGGGGATAGGGACCATCAGCAAACGAGAGATGCAGGACTACATCCCCGACCCGCTAAACCGTTTAAATTGCTGCCAAGCCCTTCGGTACAACCAGAAAGTAATGCTTCAAAGGGGGGCCAGCGCACAACGCACCCTCGAGGTTGGCTGCATGTACTTGCAGCACCAAACATCGTGACTCGCTTTTTTAGAAGAAGACCATGTTATCGTGCAAGCGCATTGCCGGATTTCCAGGTGGCCTTACCACGCCCTATGTCCTCGGAAGGTGGGAAGGATTGACTTCACGCCTGCTTCCCTCTGCACGGCTGGTATCAAGAAAAATGATGCCGCGTGCACCCCAAATTGACCTCTCTGCGATAGGGTCTATTCGCCAACACACAGAGGGACTTGCCGACGTGGTGCCTACGCCTACCCCAGCCTTGACGAGGACCCCTTTCCGTCCTCGGGCTCGGAACCCGCCCGGTTGACCGACGCTGCGAAAGTGACGATACCATGTTGTTCTTCGCGCGGCCACTTGTTCGATAAAAGGATCGAGTTCGACCACAGGGCCGGTATGACCCATGAAGCCGACTCCGAGCTCTTGGACCACCTCTTATTTGCGCCTAAACTAGCCATTCCTCGAGTCCACGCGCCACCTTCTGTGTAGCTCCGAGACGATTTGGACAATAGCCGATAAAACGGCGTTCCAGCCAACTTCATCTTTACACATCCTCCGGACTAGGTTGTCCATCTACCCTTAGTGGAACTGTCCCACGCACGCTGCCATTTGACCATTGAGGCCAACCTGACAGTCCTACGGATGCCTCTCGTGCCGCGCATTTATAAACACTCTAAGTCTTCATCGATAATGTCAATAGGCATCATACCGGTGATGACGCAAAGTGCAGCGACACGGTACGGTACGCGCTCGCAAATCTTAGGCACATGAGCCTATACGTACTTTATAACTTCGTTCTGTAGCAGTTAATACGCAGGGCCGTGCCCCCCACACCTCAGTATGGATAGAGCGACACTAGCCAGAAGCTTACGCTTGCTGGCATAAACCGCAGAGCTATTGGACATCATCCGGGACAATACCACTATAGCTGTGGAGGCACGCTTGCAGGCGTAATTGACGTGGCTACCAAAGGTGGGCTTATCGTCGATCATTACCCCCAAGAGTTTGATGGAGCGTTCAGAGGTGACCGTGCAGTTGACTGCCCTTATCACCGCTTGTTGCTACGACTTTCGGTTATTAACAACAACCACCTCAGTCTTGTGGTGAGCCAGTTCTAACTTTCTGGAACTCATCCACTCCTCTTGGTCTATATGCCGATGGATCCCCCGGTGGTTTTCCCGCCTTTGGCAATAGGACCAAGCTCTGTCTTTTCCATGCTTCAGGGAAGACTCCCTCGTCCAGGCATCTCTGCATGACAGATCTGAACATCTCGGGAGCCTCAGCAATGGCCGCTTTGATGGCCAGGTTCGGAATACCATCCGGTCCTGGCGCCTTACCTACACTAAGGGACTGTGCAATCCCCGCAAGTTCTGCCACAGTTACTCTTCCCTCGTCGGCCACCCTGGCCCCTGGCAGCTCCACAAAGGGAGGCCAGGGACTTGGGTCATGACGTGGGAAAAGCCCCGCGATGATCCTCTCAGCATCTCTGGAGACCGCTCTGTAGGGGCCATCGCCCCACGTGTCTTGGCCATTACGACCCTATAGGCGTCACCCCATGGATTCGCGTTGGCACTTTGACACAGGCCCTCGAAGCAGGCTTTTTTGCTTTATCTTATCTCAGTTTTCAGAGAGGCTCTAGCAGCCACGAAAGCCACCCGTAGCTCAACACGCTCCTCTTCTGTGCGTGCTCGCTGCATCCGCCTCCGTGCCCGTAGGTAGGCGCGGCGCAGGTTCGCAATTGCTTGAGTCCACCAGTAAGCCGGTGGCCTCCCATTCCTAGGGTGAACTTTCCTAGGCATGGTGGCATCGCATGCACGCGAGAGTACTGTTACCAGCTGCTCGCCGCTCAAACCGAGAGTATTGTGCTCGCGGCGGAGCGCCTTTTGAACACCTCGTTGTCGAAGTACGATGTCTTCCACATACGAGGGCTAGGCCTCGTCCCTTCTTTCGTCCGCTGAATGCTGGTCGTATAGTAGATACTGTAGCGAACCGCCAGGTGGTCGCTGTGAGTGAAGCCATCATCTACCCTCCAGTTTGAACTACTCGTTTGACCAGGGCTCCAGAACGTAACGAATGTATCTTGTGTGGCAAGACATCTTTGACCAGACCGAGAATCGAGCTCGCCATCTCCGGATTGGCAATCCTACGCCTTTGCTCGCATAGCTATTTGAGATGCTTACTACATAGCTCCGTTCTGAGTCGACAAATACGTATTTAGTTTTCTTCTATAAAGTATCCTTAGTATTTTGTTAGGAATATCTAACAGAAAACTAAAAGTAACTTTTACTATTCTATCCTATTTGCGTAGAGTAGAGTGGGGCAAGAGTGCGCGTGGGGTAAGAGTACGTTTTCGATTTTTTGAAGTAATAAAAATAGATAAACTAGCCGTGCGGTAAGAAGCGCGGCTACAAAGCAAGACCATGCTGAGGGTGGCTGGGTTCGATTCCCGGTACCGGTCTAGGCAATTTTCGGATTGGAAATCGTCTCGACTTCCTTGGGCATAAAACTATCATCGTGTTAGCCTCATGATATACGAATGCAAAATGGTAACTTGGCTTAGAAACCTCGCAGTTAATAACTGTGGAAGTGCTTAATGAACACTAAGCTGCGAGGCGGCTTTGTCCCAGTGTGGGGATGTAATGCCAATAAGAAGAAGAAGAAGCAGCACTGCATCAGTTTGACAGGTATTCTGACCAACTATTATCATGTGTAATTGTGAACGATTTGAATAAACGACAAGGGAGATATAGAGTTAGATTTTTTAGTTAGTTTTTTAGTCACTTTGCTAAAAATAATTATGTTTTCGCAACTAGTATTTCATTACCATATATACGTTAATTCAGGTGAACATCATATCATTTCGATAACCTATTATATAGAGCACTTTATGGTACCGAACACCAATCCGGTTGGTTTTCCAAGAAGTCAAAACCATTACATGCATAATATTTGGGACTGTGGGGTAAAAGTACGCAGGAACGGGTGGGGCAAGAGTACGCATGTGAATCTTCAAGTTCTGATGTCAAATCCGTATCTTTGGCCGAAATAAGACTACTTTCGAAGTGTAAAGTTCCACAACTAAGACTAAAGGGTCAGAAATTGAAAATTATTTCAAGTTTTGAGGATAAGTTGAAGTAATTTGATGTTAGAAAGAACAGCGAACAAAGCACTGACGCGAATTTATGGAATTGTATTAGGACTTGTTGTACACCTAAACATAGTACGAAAACACAATTTCATCTAAATGATAGTTTCATTTAATCAAAAGAAACATCCATAAATTACGCAATGCTTAGCTGGGAGAGGTTGATAGATGCATGACGATCCATATATTTTTTAGAGGATTCATACAAAAAGTGTGAGATAAGGGGGAGGGATTATGAAATGGCCAAATTTTACGTTACGTGATTGGTGGTCTTCCTTTAAGGAAAATCCCTTTGTTTACGCCACGCGTAACCTGATATATTTTACCTCTGTAGTTTTTTTTATATAAAAAAATTAATGGTATTTAGTATGAAAGTTCACATTTATGGGACCCCCCCCCTGACGTAATCTTTAAACATTCTCTAATATGTGTTCATTAAACATCAATTAAATGTTATTAAGTCTTATTTGTGTTAATATATACTTAAAGCACATAATTAGATAAATGCGTACTCTTACCCCACCCGATGCGCACTCTTGCCCCACCGGTGGGGTAAGAGTGCGTTTTTCACGTGTCTTGCAATAAGGGTTCTACTAAACCGAATCACAATAATTTCAATATTTTTTCCACTGGGTAACATAGAGGAAGAGTATACGAATCGTCGACATTGATTTGAAATGCAGAAGCTTATTTCATAAGGGCCGCATGATCGATTAAAAACTAAGTGCGTACTCTTGCCCCACTCTACTCTAAATGTAACCAGATATGAATCAGTTCACTATAACTTTATCAAAGATGGAAAGTCGTGTCGTGGATTCCAAGGGCCCTTTTGAAGTCCGAACCAAGTGAATAACTTTTTTTTTATCCAGAGTAGATTACACCCAGTTCTTTTTATACACGGTTGGTTTTTACTCGATTACGACCTTTAGCGTCAATAAAACTATGAGTTAACCATATGAAAAAATTCACAAAAAAATTTTAAAAAAATCGGATGAAATTAGGTTTTTAACGAAATTTCAAACGAAAAATCTAACAATTTCTATATGTTTAAATACTTACTAATATAAAACTGAACTGATTGATCAGATTCGGGAGCACACGCTCTACGATGTATTGCTTTCAAAGCGGCACAAATGCTAGGGTATTGCCTTATTGGCAATGGTATATAAACGGGAATGAGGCAATTTATCACAGACTACTACTTATCTTATTATAACTCTATTTATCGCAAAACAGTTATTTGACTTTGAAAAGTGAAATCGAAATTCCGTACATAATATGAAATCAATTTAATAAAAATTCCGCGGAAAAAATTAAATTTCGTTTCGTTTCGAAAAATTTCGAATTAAATGGACACTGATTTCGTATCGTTTCGAAGACTCGAAAGTTAATCTATATTTCGTTTCGTTTCGTTTCGAATCAACATAGACATCCTCAATTTCGTTTCGTTTCGTTTCGTTAGGAAAAAGTGTGTTATCGCATACCCTTATCTATTCCGACCTCATACCACGACTGGAAGTGGTCGTTTTGTCCCATTTACCCCCTGGAAGCGTATTTTTCTATGACAACTACAATTTGAAATTGATTTAAGCTAACGATTTCTTTGTTTTCTGATGCTAATTTAGTAGAAAATACAAATGGTATAAATTCTGGCCTTGGATCATGACTGTAGGTGGCCATTTTGCCCCATTAAACATCGATATTTTTTTATAGCTGTTACAATTTTAAGTCGATTGTGGCTGATTATTTCTATGTTTTCTGATGCTAATTTGAAAGAAAATACAATTGTCACATATTTCGGCCTTAAATCATGACTGGAAGTAGCCGTTTTGCCTCATTTACTTCTTAAAATCTATTGCGGCTAGCTAATTCTATGTTTTCTGATGCTTAAAGTAGCCTCACACCACAGGAAGATTTTCCGCTCTTCTCAATAATTAAAATCGAAATAGTAAGGCGCAATCGATTTCAAATAGTAGCTGTGCTAGGAAAAAAAAAGATTTTTCAAGACCCCATTGTGCAGCACTCTACACAAAGAGACCTCGTACTGTGCCTCAATGAGGCCGACGATTTTCTCAGGAACCCCCTTGCGTCTCCGGGTGCCCCACATATTCTCGTGATTGAGACGGTCGAAAGATTTTTCGTAGTCAATGAATACCAAGTAAAGGGACTCTTGGAATTCGTTGACCTGCTCCAGAATGATGTGGATATGGTCCAAACATGATCTTCCGGCACGGAATCCGACCTGCTGCCGCCGGAGAGTCGCATCGATCTTCTCCTGAGTCCGGGCTAGGATTACTTTGCATAGAACTTTGAGAACAGTACACAGCAACATAATGCCTCGCCAGTTATCGCATACAGTTAGGTCACCCTTTTTGAGCACCTTCACTAAGATACCTTGCATCCAGTCGACCGTTAAAGTTGCAGTGTCCCAGATATTACGAAATAAATGATGCAGTAGTTGAGCGGATGTCATGGGGTCAGCTTAGAGCATCTCGGCTGATATGCGATCGACCCCTGGGGTTTTATTCGGTTGCATGCTTTGGATGGCTGTTTGAATCTCTAGCAGTGATGGAGCTTCGGTATTGACGCGTGTTATGCGTCGGATCCTAGGCAGATCATGCCGAGGTGAAGATGGCCTGGCTGGCACTTGAAAAAGTTGTTCGAAGTGCTCGAACCAGCGTTTCAGCTGGTCAGTTGGGTCGGTCAATAACGGATCATTCGCGTCTTTCACAGGCATTGTTGCATTCATCTTCGCCCCGCTTAAGCGTCATGAGATATCGTAGAGGAAGCGAATGTCCCCGGTTGCGGCGGCTCTCTCTCCTTCGTCGACCAGAAATCTGCCCACGCTCGCTTATCCCGTCGACATGAGCGTTTTACTTCCATCTCAAGAGCCACGTATCGTTGACGGGCTAAGACTTTGGCTCCTCTGGTTTTTGATCGCTCTATCGCGGCTTTGGCTTCTCTTCGCTCCTCTATCTTCCTCCAGGTCTCATCGGTGATCCATTGTTTTCTCTGGGTGCGCAGTTCGCCCAGATTGTTCTCGCTGGTGGCGATGAAGGCAGTCTTGATGGCGGTCCATTGGTCTTCCACGCTGCCACCTTCCGGAATGTCTGCAGCACGCGTCTCCAGTTCTTCAACGAAGGACCGTTTCACCGTGGCATCTTCCAGTCGGCGTGTGTTGAATCGTCGTCCAACTCTTTCCTCCTGCCGACGAATCCGCGCAATGCGCAGGCGTATTTCACCGATGAGGAGGTGAGGAGGTGATGGACACTACGTTTATTCCGTACATCAAGAAGGCTCCGCTTCCATTTTTGACTGATGCAGATGTGGTCGATTTGATTTTCTGTAAGGCCGTCACGGGAAACCCACACGACCTTGTGAACCGGTCGATGAGGAAGAGCGAACCCCCGATCATCTGGTCGTAATTACCACAACATTCTGTGAACAGCTTCTCCGAGACTATGGCGTCCCATAATGCGCTCATGGTTCGAGTTGTCGGATCCGATCTTCGCATTGAAGTCTCCCAAACAGATCTTGAAATTACCTTTCGGAATTCTATCTATGACGGCATTAAGTTGACTGTAGAAGTTCTCTTTGTCTTGCAGATCGGCAGCATCGGTTGGCGCAGAACATTGGATTATAGTAAGGTTTCGGACCCATGTTCTAAATCTGGCAACGATTATCCTTTCACTTATAGGTTCCCACTTCATAAGCGAAGAGTGTGTCTGAGCGCTTAGTAGGAAGCCAACTCCGCGATGCCGGGGAGCGTGTTCACCTCGTAAACCAGAGTATAGCAGAGCTTGTCCCGACGGCGTTCTGTGTTCTCCAAAGTATTGCCAACGGACTTCACTCAGTCCCAGGATCTCAAGCTATATGCGGCGTGCCTCATTGGCAAGTTGTGCCAATTTTCCCTGCTGGGCTAGGGTTAAAACGTTCCATGTTCCTATTCGTGTCCGTGGTTTCGCGCTAAGAGTCGCCGCCGTAAAATCAGTCCGTATTCTTTCATTATCGGATTCTCGAACAAATTGATGTTTCGGGAACAGTAGGTTGTTGGCTCAAGGTTCCCTATCGACCCGGATGGGGCTGCCATGGTATAGCTTCCGGGGAATAGCATTTCATACTCAGCCGCTGGATGCAAGAACAGACGTTGTTGAAGCCGCACCTCCTTGGTGAACAGACGCCCGATCAGTCGGGTCAAATTTGTTTAAGGTGATTATACAATCAAGCCATGTGGGGAATTTTTAATTCACCACACCAGAGTGTAAAATAATCGAAAATTTTTAGTGAAGACCATTTTTCTTCATTTGTCAGTTCACTTCCGACACATTCATAGTCGGCTCTGGACAGTCAATATTCAGTTGAATATTAGTCATTGAATATTTAAGCACATTTTACAAATTGATAAATTATCTGAAATCTGAACACGTTTCAAATGAGTAAAGTGATTTATCACACAGGACTGAATCCGATTTTCATCCGCGAGGCACTTTCAGTGGTAAACATCAACATAAACAATGCTAATTATGTTTTTTTCTACACATAGTAAACACATTCAGTGACAGTCGAATGAATGAGTCCGTGGAGTAGTCGTCTGACTATGTCATTCTATGTTTTGAATATTTATGCGATATTTGTCAAAATTCGGACCGAAGTTGCTTCATGAAGATGAATATTTTAAGCTCTGCACCACACGGTTTTCTACTCTTATTATAAAAAAAATCATATCTAGCCTAATAATTTTCGTACAATGCTGACATTAAAGTCGATTGTTTAGCATAAGTGAGCAAACGATTTACGGATGTTTCATCCCCATGGGCGTTGTGGTTCTCTCAACTTATGCTCTTGAAAAATCACTAGAAAAAACACGTGGTTTCCAAGATGGCCGATTTGTGGCTTTGTCGTATAACCAGCTTAAAGTCCCACCCAACACCAGGACTAGGCTAGTGTGCTTTGAGCGGCACACGGTCGCTTTGATAGGGCCTGCTTGGGGACACATGCAGCTTTTTATAGAAGTTCAACAGAGCCCACTGTCGGACCCCACCATATCCTAGGCAGACCCCACAGGACGCACGCTCTCATTCTAGCTGATGTCAGAAGGACAGGCTACACTACCAGCTAACCAACCCTTAGCTGGCGGTCAATTGTCATCGGGAGAGTGGAAGCGTGAGTATTGGAACTTGTGAGGACCAGAGCTATGTTAGGTGCTCCTACCCGGATGATTTCGTAGCCCAACAATCAAATAAACAAATATCGTATGTTATTTATTTATTTTATTTCGTCAACCGACGTAGACTACTACATATGCAATATACATGTTTTTCTTTATTTTCTAAATGCTATAAATACGGTATTATAGTGTATAAAAATAAAAAATAGATTGGCTAAGAAGTGCTTAATTTTGCGATTTAATATAATTTCATATTAGGTTTTGAATGGTGACAAACATTTTTTTTAGTTTCTGTCGAGACATTGTGAAGTCAATAGTTTCGCAGTGTTGATTATAGATGGCCATCATCTGATTGAGAGGTCCGAATTTTGCATAATTTGTACAACAGTGATTAATAGAAAATGTATGTCGATGACGCATTCCGAAATTCTTTATGGATGTTATCGCTATTGTAATTCATCAAGAGCTTTTCATGTCTAAAAGTAAAATAAAAAAAACACTTGATTCGGTTCCGTTCTCCCCATGTGGCTTATCGTGATCCTTTTACAAGCCCCCCTACCTCGCAAAAATAACCACGTGGTTTCGGGACGACCCCGTTCTCTTCTAACCCTTCCACCCAATACAAAATGTTTCTCTTGAGCAGAGTATAAGCGTGGTGGAAATTTGGTGGAAATCGGTCAATGGGTTCAAAAGTTATGCAGGAACAGAAGTACAAACATAAAGTTAGACAAAATTTTGTTTTAATTCAAATTATCACAACATTGCTTAAAATACTCAGATTTAGACTAATTCGACCATCGAATGCAAAAACTCTACTAGTTTTCTTTGATTATCCGGCAAATTAGTTCTAGACTGGGGAGAGCATAAATCATGATAAACAGAAACGATAGATTTAAAAAATGCATTTTAAACATACCCTGGGTAAACCCGAAACAACTCCGGTGCCCGCGAACCGGTCTTAGATTAAAGATAAGGACCGGAAACTAGAACAGTTTCTTTGTCCGATAGTTTTGATTTTCTCCAAATCAGACTATTTTATTCAAATTTATTTAATTCGAATTTTGACAAAGTTTTACTTATCTCAATCATTTTAGCAAACCCCGGTATATATATAGATTGATTTAGGTAAAATAGAACTTACGCTATTGTATGCAGACCGCAAAACCGACTTTCACAAAATGCATCATTGGACAATCAATCACTTTAACATTCGACCACACTGCACCAAACTTTACAGAACAACCGTCAAACTGATTTGATTTGAATTGCAATTTCACAACACGATAAAATCGATACATAGAGCAGGCTTTAAAACTTGCCCATCAATCGCGTCACTCTTTTTGTGCAAACACAAACACTTTTACCACCGATCGTTTCCACAGCTCCCCACAAAATCCTATTGCAGCAGAACCCGAAACTCCACCGTTGGCATTGAATTTCAATATTTTAGTTGAAGGCAACTCCCAACTCATCCGCTGTTTGTGCACCTCTCCACTATGGCATAGGCTGCCTACCTCGAACACAAAATTTCACATACGATAGATTCATTCCACACCTTTTCTTCGGAATTGACGACACAAACAATGCACTGGCGGACAAAAGCCGGCTCCCCTTTTTGTACGAACCGAAACTGCTGTGCTTATTTTTATCATCCGCAGAATAGAATTTCGCCAAACTTGCTCGATCGAATAGAGTACATAAAGCCTGCGGGTCCGTCGACGACAACACTAAGTACTTCCTCTATACCCACATGCTCATTATTGAACAATCATTTATCGGACAATCAAATCGGTTGCCAATTTCCACTCAACGGCACATGCCTTGGCACGCCGTCACTTCGAAGTTCACATTCCACATATCGCACAATGCAGGTGAAAATTTATCGCCCTCGTGAACTCACGCGAACCAATCAATAGCAAACAACTAGCTCAAGCGAGCGCGACCATTGCGTAATACAGAAAACATCCATCGCTGAAGAACGGTGAGTTTTGCGTCCGGACGGTTCTATCCACAGATACGGCCAACCCATTTCCGTCCGAAAAAAAAATGCAGTTTGCAAATTACCACACTAACCGCAGACAGCGAATTGCCACTTGGCGAATCGGAACGACACCGACAGAACCGTTTGCGCCAATCGATCCCGCGACGATACACCACCGTCGTCGTCGTCCGTCCAACCGAGAATGATATCACGCGACCGACCTTATACCGGTAAGACTGGAGAGCCACCGCCCGCTTCAAAGGTCCCGAGCGAACTGCGTGCGGTGCGACCACCACCGTGCCGTCATCGTAGGTCGGGGACAGGATCGGAACGGCAGTCGTCGTCGTCGCGCAGCATGTTGTTCTAGGCTTGGCCCTTCGGCTGATGGGAACCGCTTCGCCGCAAAAAGAACGGTCGGCCGGCGTAGGGCACTCACCTGAGTGGAAGCGGACGGCTGCAGCCGTATCCTTCCGATAGTCCTCACGGGGAAGGAGTTTCCAAGCTGCTGTTGGATATCGTAGAGAAACAACGGAATGCTGTTCAACACTTTGGGGTTTGTTTAAATTTTAGAGACAAGAAAAGGGTAATGGAGAAAAGATGAAATGAAGTTCCTAAATCTAACGCAAATAGACTCAAAAGTTTTTTTTTGAAAACAAATAAATGCATCATTAACGTGCCAATTGTCATTGAAATTTTTCGCATTTCACGTTGATGATTGATTAGAATGGATTCGTTTCGTCGAGCACCTCTAATGAAACTCACCGATAGACACCAAGCAACCATCATCATCCTACATTCTATTCTAACAGTCATCTACTGCGTGCTGCCTAGGCGACGACAAAAGACCAAACAAAACAATTCCCGCGTTCCGCCACTGGCTCACCCGGTTTGATATGACACTGATTGGGAGTGTCGATGAGAGCCTCGTTTTTAGATCACTTTCAAAAGGTACTCGCTTCCGAACAGCACTCCGTTGCTTCCATTCTAAACCCGGCAGAAACCGATCCCAGTCGAAGTGATGGTCTGATGGGCACCGCACGGCTCCACCCGTGCCAGACCAGATTGTCTCGCAATACGATACTTTCGTTGGGTTGGGTTGGCTGTGCAGCATGAGCTGAGCTATCCCAACAAAAACCCGGCCTGCATCAGCGCGCACGCAGCACATGGTGGATTGCGGAGAACCGAGAACGAAGCAGGCGAGCAAAACAAAAATGCTACGATAAGCGAGTGCGCACAGCTCCTCACCTCTTCGGCATCGTGTGCTGCTGATGATGATGATGATGATGGATTCCAAGTTTTCTTTTGGTTGCGAAGGAAAATGGAAAATCAAACTAGCGTGTCAGTGGGTGAGGGAAAGTGGTCTGAAAAGCAGCAGTTGATGTTTCCGACACGAAAATCAAATTTCCCGAGCTGCTGATTTGTTTTCAGCAAAGCTGAACTGTATTTTATTTTCATTCTAACCCGTTAACGCCCAGTGATCCATTTGGAGATCAGTTGCATTTCCGTTTATTACTGAGAAATTCTGAAGCAAGTGTTTTACTATGAACTGTGTTAGTGTTACTATGAACTAATTGAATAATATTTGATGATCAATTTGATTCAGAAATAACTCACATAGTGGCGCTAGTGCTTTGTCTATTATATTTAGAGCTTTTCTTGAAAAACTCTTCAAGTAATAAATATTATGGGCATCAAAAAGAGGCTTTTCCTCATGATAATCATTATATTTCCACATGATCTCTCTTGATCTAACTATAAGAAAAGAATTAAAAATACCGGCATTAACCACTGTAGCCTCTTTTTTTATGTACACAAGATATCGAGCCACACATTCGAACCCTTACTAATTAGGTACTTGGTGCTTTCGGCAAAAATATTCAAGACCGACACTTGAACGTGATAAGCCCTACACAACAAGACCACTTAAAATCATTGTGCTTCGTTCGGTTACATTGCTAA